>NC_056728.1:1581688532-1581763532 GCF_019279795.1 Protopterus annectens | reverse complement strand
TACACACAGTGACACTAGTTAACCAGTGTTAATTATGAGCCCCCTACCTATTGAGGGGCACAACCTAGAGAACACAGCAATAAATGCAAGTGCCACAGCAGAAGTCCAACTTTTATAATGAGACACTGCAATTATGAAACAATGACCTCATCAGTATGTTGCATAGAGCAAGTTTGTAGTGAAAGTGAAATAAGAGAATGAGGGAGTCCTCTCCCTGGTTAAACTCATTTCCTGAGTGGAAGATGATACAGCATGGCTGTTCAGGAAGCTATATGTACCTGATATTGAAGCCACACACACAAGTTCACTATTGTGAGAATTGAACATCCTACCTATTAAGTTACACAATTTGTACAACATGGTATTAGTGTTAAGTGCCACAGGAAACGTCTAACTTGCTAAGGAAGAGAGTGCACTTATAAAAGGATGACTCTTCCTCTTTGTGTTAAAATCTGGATAAAGTACAAGAGAAGCCATTGCCAAAGAAATTATTCTCCTGAGTGGAAGTGAACACAGCACATCCTGTTGCTGAGGCTTTACTCCCACACACACACTCTGAAGATTGCCAGTGTCAGATCTGAACTACTTATCTAACTAGTTACAAAAACCTACAGTACACATTATGAATTGCAAGCACCACAGGAGAAGTCATCATTATGTTGCTGAAAAGATGTTTGTGGTAAAAGTGGAATAAAGTACAGATGGGAACTGTGCCCAAAGTAAAATTATTCGCCTGAGTGGAACTGGACACAGCATATTTTTTGTTAAGACTTTACTTACCTGCCATTAAACCACACACTCACAAGTTCAGCACTGTCCGATTCAAACCACTTATCTAACTAGTTGTATAAACTAAAGAATATAGTATGACTCACAAGTGCCACAAAAGTCTGACTCTAAGATATGAAAATGCACATTTGTAAATATTAAAACTTCACTGTTTGAATATTAGGTACTGTGCATTACAGGTTTTGGGGCAAACATGTTTCTAGATAGACCAACATAAAAGCACGGTGCTGGTCCCATGCAATTACATACTTCTCTGCTAACATCTATATACTGTTATTCATATACATTGCATTAATCTGAGTGACATGCACCTGTTTCACAGTATGGGGTGTCACTGACAATTACAATTGTTAAACAGTGGATTTGTCAGGCAAGCATTCATGATAGTTCATAACAGGATAATTCCATGCAAATAGTAACCATTTATTGTGTCACTGTAAGTTGTCTTGGCTCATACTTGTACTATGTGCACTGACAATACAGACACTTCCTATATATGACAGTGCAGTTCTGAATAACAGAGATGTATTAAGTGTGAAAATTTTATACACCATTGTAACAAAGTTGAAAGTGTAACCATTGGACTGCAGACACAGATTAACTGACTGAATTAACTGAGTCAACATCACTGTGAAATAGAGATACCTTGATTTCAAAATTCCAATGACACATACAGAAGTTGTACAACCTACTCATATAATTCTTTGTTGTAATGTTTTTTTTAGTTTTTTTAACTCTTTCATTGAAGCATGCCACTGACAAGCTCATTTGTGCTGCTGATGGCAAAGCATTAGTCCATGTGTAATCATATGCTGAGGTGTTTAATTTAGAATGAGAGTCATCAGTACTCTCTGATGCTCTGTGCCAACCTTCACACAAATAAGGAGTATATACATACAGCCATGTCTGAATTTGATGGAATACAAAACAGATATGTGTTATGGTCATATTTCAGGTGTCATGATTTACATATTTGACATGACAGTTGCAATTCTTAATTCCTTATATGTATGCTACAGGTGCATTAAGAAACACATGATGAACAAACCATGTTATTGCTCATGGAAATGTGGTTTATGGAAACAGTTTTGAGTCAAGGACGTTTATTTGATGGCATAAAAGGGTGGTTGGAGGTGGAGAGTTGGTGACAGGAAAACACATATAGACATATTATCAGATTAGTTTATGGTTCATTTCTAGACACACTTGTGTTGTGTTACTCTTTGGTTTGTCATCATAATTATTCAGGCAACATCTGTGCAACACATTGTTCCCAACAAGGAGTGACATCAATACGGCAGCAGTATAAGAATGAATTAAGAAAATGTGTAGCCAAAACTTACACACAACATTCAAAAACACTTTGATAGACATCTGAATTTGAACCTTTACAGTATTCCAAAACAAATCTACAAACCTGAATATTATCTAACTATATCACAGGAAGTACTACTTCACAAAGTTCAAATATGACAACAGACTGAAGCAAAGGAGAATGTATGTATTACTCTTTATTGTGCTCATGACAAATGCAAAATCCCAGAATGTGTACATTATATTCAGTAGTCTAATAAATGTGAAGTAGTAAAATGTGATGATACAGCAGTGGGAACAGACAGAGACATGGAGACAGCCATACAGACAGACAGGGAATGTTTATTTTCCAGTGCTTTTTTAACATCCTTGGGCTGTGTTACTGTTATATTTTCCTGATAAGTAAGCAGTCATGCTATGTACAATCAAGTGCTTCCAAAAGGGAGCAAACAGGGGTTGAAAAGTAGAAATATTACTGAGGCATAAGTAAGATGATGGGTTAATAAGATATATAGACAGCACTTACACCCATAATACTAATATAAATAAAACATTAAATATGACTTTCACATGTTTCTAGATTCAAACCTTTAACACTATGCCAAAAGCATTTTACAGACTTGTGAACTATGGCAACACAGCACAAAGGAAATGTTACTTCACAGCCTTAATTTTACTGATTTGAAGCAATATTCACAAATCAATGAGGCAAGGGAAATGTAGGCATCAGGCTTCATCACAGTAGTGACAATTTTAACATTACAGAAAGTATTCATTACATCGAGAAGCATACTAAATAATCCAGTGCTGAATGCATCCTAACAATATTTGAAATTAAAACATCATACATGGTGTACATTCAACTCTTCGGCCTTCTCAAAAGAAAATCAGCCAGACTGTAAGTAGCTAACCAAAATAGCCAAAGGGCAACAGAGTAATGCGGTGGAAGGGAAAATCTCAAGGGATTTTTCCAAGAGCCATGTACTTCCATTTCCCCTAAGGTACAGCTGCTGCTTCACATCACCAGGCATTGTGCAACTGCTGAAGAGACAAAGTGATGACACAGAAGGGGGCAGACATAGAGTGGGGGTGAGGGAGGAAGGGAGCAAGTAGATCATAACCGAAGCAGGATATTGGCAGCTCAAAAAATATGTAGGCAACAGCTGCACATAAAATAGTGTACTAAAACAGTCAATAACAGTTTGCAAATGTCTGAACTAGACTCCATGAATGTATGCCTACATTAGTCTATAAATCTGAGCATTATCTCACATGCCACAAAGGAACTCCTACTTCATGCACTTTAAATCACATAATTAAAGGGGCAACTTACTGAAGTATTTTATTATTTATTTTTCATTTTATTTACATTTGATTACCTGGAAAGTCTGACTAGACACATATCCTTTTTCAGGGGAAGCCCGGAGAGAAAAGCTCCACATGATGCATACAATTTAGTAACATTTCATTAAATTTCATTACATTTGAATACACAGTGCATTAAAATACAAGAAAAGAGAATTTCTGCAAATGAGAAATATATACAATTTCTTAAAGAACTGAGTTATAATACATGATCATAGACTAGTGAACAGGGATTATACATCAAGAATCATATATGACTTTTATAAAGAATCAGAGGATCAGAAATAAAGTGAATAGGGCAGTGAATGAGAGACAGATTCAGGATTGTACAAGTTCTAGAGAGTACAAACATGGATTATTTAGGTTAATTGTTAGCATTGTCACCTCACAGCAAGAGGTTCTCCGGTTCGATCCTCGGCTGGGGCGCCTTCTGTGTGGAGTCTGCCTGTCCTCCCTGTGGTCGCGTGGGTTTCTTTCGGGTGCTCCAGTTTCCTCCCACATCCCAAAGACATGCTGCAGGTGGATTGGAGACTCTAAATTGGCCCTAGGTGTGAGTGTGTGCGTGTGTGTGCCTTCTTTGGAAGGTTGGGCGCTGGGCTGGCAACCCGACACTGTAAAACTCCACTGCCCATCTTGAGCGGACAGGTGATCCGCTGTGGCGACCCCTAACTGGGAAAAGCCGAAAGAACAAGAAGAAGATTCTTCAAATCATCAGAGCTAAATGAACCTATATTTTGAGGGTGTTAATTCTAATAAAGTAGAAGTATTAGTATTATCTGAAAAGGACAGTTTAGTAAGGAATGATGCAGGGGCACAGCCATTTGTTGAATAAGTGAGCTTTTAGCATTTTTTTAAATTGAGACAAGGCTGTAGAAGAGGCAATGTTAGGTGGTAGTGCATTCCAGATTTTACCTATGTAATTTGAGAAGAGGGATTCTCCAGCTAGAGTTTTGGCTTTATTTATCTTTATTAGGAGTTTGCTAATGGAATGTATAGCTCTGGCACTGGAGTATGGCTGTATTAATGTTTGTTGGGCAGGTGTTTTCTTTGGTTAATAGAAGATTTTGTGGGCCATGTTTAATTGGTTAAAGTGTAGTAGCTGTGGGAATTCCAGACAGTTGAATTGTTTGAGTCCTGTACAGTAGCGTGATCTAAAGGGTGAGTTTGCAGCATACCTGGCTATTTTGTTATAACAGGATTCAGGTTTTGTTATCTCAGATTTTCTTAGATTCATAAACATTGGGGATGCATAGAGTGGTGTTGAGATCAGGTGGGATTGGGCAATAGCAGATCCAGAATTTTTGTGAAATAGTGTTTGTTCCTGTATAGTGTTCTAAGTTTTTTGTGTACTTTTTATGGTTTGGGACATGTGGATATAAAATCTCATGTTGCAATCGATTTCAACTCGCAGAAGTTTGGTGTGAGGTAAGGGGGAGATTCTGGTGTTGTTTCTTGAAAAGATGTTAAATGTGGTAGTGGGTACAATTGATTTAGTAGGTTGGAATATCATAAGTTTTGTTTGGGGGGGGGGGTTCAGAATTAGACGGGAATTTGTTAGCCAAGTCTCTACTGTTAGGAAGGATTGTTGTATTAGTGTTTAAAGTTCATGTTTAGTAGTAGCAGCACATATTACTGTTGAATCATCTGCATATTGGATGAGTGAGGCCTGTGGGGCTGACGTGTGTAGGTTGTTTGTAAATATTGAGAAGAGTAGGGGGCCTAATACTGAGCCTTGGGGGACTCCTAGGGTCACTGGAATAAGGGATGATAGTGTTTGCTGCCAACGTACTACTTGCTGGTACCCAGATAAGTAATCCTGGAATCAGACAAGCACAGATTGACATAAGTTTAGCCCAGAAAGGACATTTAGTAGTTTATTATGCGAGATCATATAAAAGGCTTTTGACAGATCTAGAAACAATGGAGGATACATATTTATTGCTGTTTCTGTTGAAGGTTGACAGTATTAGTAAATGACATTAGGGCAGTGGTTGTACTGTGATATGGTCAGAAACTGTGCTGAGTATTGGTAAGTAGATTGTTAGTTTGCAGGTAATCTGTGATTTGTTTGTGGAAGATTCTGTCTAGTATCTTAGACAGTGGAGTTAAGATTGTGACTGGATGATAATTAGATAGATCAGTTGATGTACCCCTTTTATGAAGTGGAATGATGTGGGAAGTTTTCCAGATGGTAGGGACTTTGTGTTGATCTGTTAGTAAGAATGGATACTGGATAGGCAATTCCTTCAGCAGTTAGTTTTAAGAATTCAGCTGGTAAGTTGTCTGCAGCTAAAGTAGTGGGTGTTAGTTTCTTAAGCAGCTTTTTTATTGTTTCAGTTGACACAGGTTGCAGAGTGAAGGTGTTGTTTTTACTTGGCATAGGAGTGGTTATAGCTGGAGTTTGGGACTGATTGTTTGTTTAGAGGTCTAAGATTGTTTCAGTAAAGTATTTATTGAACTGGGTAGCAATATGTCATTATTAGTAGTTGGGGGGGGGGGGTGCTGACTTTGCCTGGTAGGAGTATATTGTGTATTGCTGACCAGAATTTTTGTGAGTTATTTTGATGCCTAGTTTTCATATCAGATTAGTAATTTATCTTGTCTTGATTAATTTGCCTGTTTGCTTTGTTTCTAAGTTTCCAGTAGATTTGTAATACAGTTTGGGATTTCGTTTTGTACCAATTATCCCAGGCCTTATCTCTTGCCTTTAGTAGAGACCAACTTTCTTTATTTAGCTATGGGACAAAGTTAGATTTAACACGTATAGTCCTGGGAGGAGCCTTTGTGTTTAGGATGGACAGGACGGTATTGTTAAAATAATTGATGGCTTCTTCTAGGAGTAGTAGTTTAAGAGGTATCCAATGACAATGTTTGAGGATATTTATGAGGGTGTTGGGTTAGGGTGATTTTTGTTTTTTATTTGCTGATATATAGTTTATTTAGTAGGGTTAGTTCATTGTCTAAGTAGATAGGTTGGGAAATGGTCACTGAGGCTATCAGGCAGAGAGCCAGAGTGTGAGGAGAAGACTGGCTTATTTGTTAAGATACAGTAGAGAGTGGAGTGTTTATTGGATGCTTTGTTAATCCTAGTGGGTGTTTGTATGAGTTGGGTGGACCCATGGAGATTGACGTAATTGTTGGGAATTTGTGAGTTGTAGTTGGACCAGTGGATATTAAAATCACTCATGATTATTGTTTCCTGTGGCTATGTTTTTGTAGTCCAGTTCAATATATTTTCTAATATATGGATATTATCCATTGGTGAGATGTAGGTATCTATTATGTTGATATGTTTTGGGGATTAGTGTTAAGTTTGGAAAATATTACTTCAGCATTTTCAAATTTGGGGGTGTTATGTTCCAAAGTTTCTGGAGAAAGGTGTTTTTTAAATAATAATGTCATGCCTCCACCTCTTTTGCCTGTCCTATCCAAATGTATGATATTGTAACCTGGTGAGAGTATCTTATTACTGGAAATATTAGGTTTCAGCCAAGTTTCAGTGATGAGTACGATGTCAGGTGAGTATACAGAGAGGCTGGCATGCAGCTCATGGATTTTGTTGTTGATACTTCTAATATTAATATTTAATAGTAAGATATCAAATTTGTTTCTAGGGGGAAATGGTTGTTGACTGGGAGTTGTTGATATTTTGGGAATTCAAGTTGTTTAGATAGGGGTTTGGGCCAAGTTTTGAGTATATGTCCCCACAACAGGTTAGCTTGGATGCTATATTAACTAGAATTTTTAAGAATTGGACTATGTATTTATCGTGTTTCTGAGAAATTCTAGGGATATTTGGTTGAGTGAGTAGGGAGTAGTGTGTCTGATGAAAGGGCATAATGTTATTAATAGAACTGGTTATAGAAATGTTGGTAGGTTTTAGTTTATTGGGTAGATGCAAGAGGTGGAGAGGGATGGCATAGGTTAATCTATTTTGGTGTGATAAAAGGAGTTATGTGTGGCTAGTGTTAGGAGTATTGCAGTGACTGTATGTAAGTATAGTTGGTTCCAATATCATGGTGGAGGTCGGTTGAGAGCAGTTTCTTTTGGGGGTGGTTGGAGTCTGTGGTAGGCATTGTAGTGATATTGATTTGCTGTAGTTTGAATTGTTTGTTTCTGTAGTTATAGGGGGAGGTGGGTGCTTTGTTTATTATACAGTGTAGTTATGTAAGGAGGTATGTTTTGATTTGATGGCTTGGTGTCTGGGAGTGACTAGTTTAAAATAAATGTTGGGAAAGTGGGGGTGGGTGAGAATGGGGGTAGCGTAGGGACAGAACTGCTCAGTGTGTGAGATCAAAAAGAAAAAAATCTGTTGAGCAGGTGAGTGCTGGAGATTAGGTCTGTAGCAGTACATGCCTATTACCAAAGTGACCTTATTTTTATACAGTACTAGTATTTATGTTTACATTACAGCTATAGGTCTGAGTGTCTCTGTGAGTTAGGCAGTTTGCTTTAGGGGACTATTAAAAAAGAAAGGTGGGGGAGCAGATAGAGTAAACTAGTCATGGTTCTGATGACGTACGAGCACATTAGGTGAAAACAGAACTATTTAATTCTATTAAAAAGGCTCAACATGCAAGTTTTGCTGGTTGCAGTGTTTAGACCACGCTGTTGATTGCTATTATGTGCTTTTTGCTTTAGCTGGTTTGCTGTTAAATCAGAGTACAACTTTTGCTGTTTTCATTGTTTAGACCGCACTGTTGATTGCTGTTTTGTAGAAGGGATAAAGAGTGAGAGAGAGAATGAGAGAGAGAGAGAGAGAGAGAGAGAGAGAGATGGAGAGAGAAATATCAAGAGTTTTATTTATGGTACATTTAGGGCCATCTTTATGATGTGTTATTTTTAGATTTCCTCATTATTAAGCTGTCATATTCTACAGAATAAAGTGTTTGTTACAGGGAAGAAGAAAGCATAGAAGATTAAGACATAAGTTGGATATGAGTGTTTACTGCATCTCCATGTTGAGAATCAAATACTTTTGCAAATGCTCTCCTACTTCACTATTCAAATGGTGGATTACTGAAATCTAGTAATAGGAGATCAGTACAGATGTTTGGAATTAAATATATGATGAGAATTTAAAATGTCATGAAATAATAAATTGACATACAGTATAATCAAACCCATGACACTACAAAAACATCACTCTTCAGACAAGGGAATTGTTTCAGCACTCCACATAAGAACATCGTTTATTGCATACAGAAACCTAAGAACTATTAGAGTAACTGTTTTAAAGTAGTGCCTTTATTCTGTATTCCTATAGTGCAGTGGATTTAAGCACATTTATGTGAAGCAAACATTGCTAGTGTGGCTGAAGTTAAAATCATCAGGTTTTGTGATAAGAAGTTAAACATCATTCACCATCACTCAGCACTGGTGCATGATGCCAACCTCCACAGAAATGTGAAGACATAAAATGAAGGGTTTTTGATGGGTCTTTTCTGACCATGTGTGTTATTCTACTTTTTGACCAGATTAAACATGGGAAAATGGATGAATAGGACAGTGATGAAAATGGGAGGGAAAGGGTTGCAAGCAGAAGGTAGGACAGAGATGACTGTTGTGTAAGGTAATTAGGAATGAGAGGTTGGGTAGGTAGGGTGAATTATATAGCAGGCACAGATATACAGAACATTCAAGAAAGACTGGGATGATGATAAACACAAAAGCCTTGTGGGTGATGAGATGTCATGACTGGGGAAAAGTAGGGGACCTCAGAAGCATATCCATGTCCAGCTTGAGAACAGTGAGAATATAGTCCTCACCCTCAGAACTGTCATAACTGTTTCCTGTGTCAGCTAACTGGGTCGGTGCTGGACATGACATTATTTTGACAGTATGATGCAAGACCATTTCAACCCTGCCAATTCAGGCACTGAGACCCTTCTCCATTTTGTTAACCACCAGCCCTGTCAACTCCAAAAGTCTGACAAAATCACCAACTATACTACTACTATTGCTTCCAGAGAGTACCACTGTACAAGCAGCTGGGACAGAGCTACCTGATACAGGTGGAGCAAGTAGGGCAAGAGGTGTGGAGGCAATACTGACAGGTTGTGACCCAGATGTGCTGGGTATCTGTGCTGTGTTTTAGTGTCCTATTTCTTTAAGCTCTCTGCAATTACTCCTTGTGCTGTAGGGAAAGTTACCCAACAGGTGCATTTCCTTCACTGAATACAATCCAGAGAGCTGACTACTGCACACTGGTACTAGCCTTGTTTGTACTACAGAAGGCATCTGAAATTAAATTTTCCTTAAGAAGTTAGCCACTGCTGATTGGAGTGTGAATGCAAAAGGCATAATAAAAGAATGACAGAAAAAAAGCTGAAAGGAAAACTTAATTCAGTAATACGATATACCTAGCAGTGACCAAAGCAACAAGTACATTACTGTGACACAGTCATCCTTCTTACATCTCCTTGGCAAATTAAAAATTTTATTTCAGGCACTTATTATCAGAACTGTATTAAATGCCAAACAATGTGAATATGGACAATGAGCAGTTTACATGCTGTTAGCAATACCGAGAATAGTTGCGTTTCAAAAAACAACACAATGACATCACAAAATGTGTGTAAATATGCATTCAGAGCCCTTCTGTAAAATTATCAGCTAACTGCATCATCTGTCTTATTTCCCTAAACTCATTTCAGTTACACCTTGCACCACAAAAAATAGTTGCCTGACAGGTGCATTTTCTTCATGGAGTAGTATCAAGAGTGCTGACAGATGTACACTGGTGCCAGGAATATTTGTAACACTGAAGGCAGCCCAAATTAATTTTTTAACGTTTTCTCTTAGGAAGTAAACTCTTGTTCACTGCTAGAGACTGTTG
Source organism: Protopterus annectens (assembly GCF_019279795.1). Classification (NCBI taxonomy): domain Eukaryota; kingdom Metazoa; phylum Chordata; order Ceratodontiformes; family Protopteridae; genus Protopterus; species Protopterus annectens. Next base: position 1,581,753,226 of record NC_056728.1, on the reverse strand, counting down.
CCAGTAAAGAGTCAATGCCACATTTTGAACAAATGATGTAGAGGAAAAAAGAAAATTTTACTTAAAATAATGAAAACATTCTGAAACAAGTAGTTAAAATCTACAGCTTTGTTGTTTCATCAATTTTCTTGTTGTGCAGCATGAACATATGCTCCTTAAATATCATTATGTTCACCCAAACAGCATTCTCTCTGAATTTGAATGCCAGAACACTAGGGCATTCACAACACACACTTCAAATTATTGGCAGTAAGTGCCACAGACCCATACATATACTGTGAAAAAAAGTAGGTTACATATACTCAGGATGTGACATGTTTCAATGAGTAATGCACATCCTTAGAACTGCAAACACAATTTACACAGAGGCACAAAGTTTGGTTATAAACAATGCATAGAAATGTTAGAAATGTTGTTCTCCTAAGTCAGTCAATGTACTCACAAACTTTTTTTCTAAATCCCTTCTCCCTGACACACTTTTGGCAAGTGTACATCAAGGAGAACTGACTGTAAAACCATGATTGTTCCTGCAGTCAGACTAATTATTCACACTTGCAAGGCCTTAGTACGTAACACTTCTCAGTGTTATCCTTGCACTACTAGACCGTGTGGAAACAATCATGTAAGTCCGTACACTATGTTTACCTGCCTAACACTTAGTGCATGCTGTGGAATTCATGAATGATAATGAGTTCACATCTCATTTGCTTACTCAATGTGTTGAGACAAAGGGCTGAATCTGCTTTATATAAAGGTAATTATGTAGGTAAGGAACGTGTATCATAGTAGGAGAAACTGTTTAGATCTAGAGAGCTCAGTACTGCTACTTGCTTTAAAAACATGTTTTTGCATTAACAAATGACTTGCTGCAAACAATGGTTGCTTTTTACAACTTGATGTATTTAAACTTAATGATGGATTGCATTTCACAAAGCAATTATCGGTTTACTGTCTGCATTATTCCCACTAACTGTTGGCATAGCTATGTGTATCAGTTATTTCTTGACCATTAAAATGTTTCTTAATAATACTACCTAACATTTAATGGGAAGCTTAATCTGGGAATCTGACCAGTTAGTGTAGAAGAGCATTGTATTACTTATTAGCAAGGTCATGGGTTTTGCATTGTTAGTCCACAAAATTGTGTTAGGCCTGTGCTGTATATCAAGCTACCCTCCATAGAAGAGGATATAATACAAAACTGTTATCCATTTTCCTTGAAAGGTGTACATTATTCTTAATGCTGAAGTTTACTACAGAGTTGCAGAAATATCTGAATTGTTAGCAATTTTTATAAATTCCTTCCTTTGTTTGGTGGTGGTGGATGGAATCTATATTAAGTTGTGTGTACTCATATGGACCCTTACTTTTTCAAGCATGAAAGTCAGTTGGTTGGACATAAATTCTAACTCCCCTACATCTAGCATGAACTTATTTGATTTCACATAACTAATTAATAGCCTCACATATCATTATAACGTCGAAACAGTGTAATATCGAACACCAAATGAGCAACACGTATTCATCAAAATGCATTTAAGCGATTCAATGAATACTTTAAAGGGCAAAGTTGTAGTTGGCCAACTGCACAGTGTGTCCCTTTTATCCACTGTAGTGCGATCTTGGAGTTGGCATATTTAGTTAGGGGGTGGGGGCCAGAGCCCCCAAATTCAGGGGTGTGGGAGGCGAAGCCCACCACATAGTTATGTTTGTAAGTGTGTGTCTGAGAAAACAAATTCCTTTCCAGGGAAAGAATTTGCTGTTTTGACCGTTCGCGCTTTAGTGCAATTGGTCTTTATTTGTTGATGCAGATGCGTTCGCTTAAATGCTTCTTTGGTGTTATAATATAGACCCCATAGTAAGACATCAAATTTCCTTTTTGACTGGAGCATAGTATCAGACACTAGCAAATGCACCACATACACACCACACCACAATACAATGTCTTAGTGTCTCAGTGATCATTTCCAAGTATATGCAACCAGACATCTCATACATCCACTAAACAGCATGTTTATAAAACAACATGCAACCTTTCCAATTTTAACCCAGAAACTTTCATTATTAACCTATCATCTTTTAACTGGAACCTCCTAAAAATTCCCCCTTAAATAACGTTGTAAATTAGTTAATTATAACTTTCCTGAATTTCCTAAATAGCCTTGCACCTCCTAGAAGGAAGAGACTAAAAACAAATAATGCAAATTCGCTATCCAAAAAGAGTAGAATACTAATGCAGGATAGAGAAAAAGCATGGAAAGAGTGGCAAAAATATAAAACACCACAATATCATGAAAACATCAGAAGGCTTTCCAATCATATTAAAAAGCAAAATAATGAAGACAAAAAACTATACTATAATAACTTTCAGAATAACAGGAAACATATCCCTAAAAATTTCTAGACAGACATTAAATAAATCTTGCATCCTGGCCATAAATTCAACCCTAACCCCTCTCACAATAACTCATCACTTGAAATCATAATACAATTCAACTCTTATTTCATAGATATTATAGCATGTCTAACCAAGGATTCCCCAACATCTAATCCTAATCCTGCCCAGCAGCCACGTATCGCATCTACTTTCACCTTCAAACATGTGCCCACAACCTATAAAAAACTACTATTAAACAAACTCAAGACATGGTCTATTTCAGCTGATGACTTTTCAGGTGAATACCTTAAAATAGCAGCTGATAGCATTGCCTACCCTGTCTCAATCCTTATAAACAGGTCAATCTGTGAATCTCATATTCCCTCTCTCTGGAAAAAGTCACATACTATCCCTCTGCACAAAGGAGGAAGTTCAAAAGAAATTGGTAACTGCAGACCTATGGCAATCTTATTCCCCCTCTCCAAAATACTGGAACAATGTATTCAAAAACAATTGCTAAACTATCCCCTGCTGGAAGAACTCCAATTTCCCACCCAACATGGCTTCCATCCTTCCCATAGTACTAACACTCCACTTTTGACCTATATAGAAACGGTCAATAAAGCTAGAGAAAATGGCAAACTAGTCTCCTCCTTATTTCTAGACTTGTCTAAAGCCTTTGACACAGTTTGTTACAGCAAACTTCTACTTCAAATGTCCTCATTAAGTCTCTCTCAGTCCATGTTTCTATGGTTCAAAATCTACTTATCCAATAGTTATCAGGTACTCCATCCTCTCTCTCTATCTCCTAGTTACCACTGGTGTACCAGAAGGCTCTGTCCTTGCTCCTCTACACTCTAATATTCTCACCAACACCCTTCACATAACTACACAACAGGCCTTTGTAATACAGTACAGAGATGACGGCACACTAATTTGCACATCCGACAATGCGTCATACCTCCAAAGAATCACTCAATTACTCAGGAAGCTTAGCAGCAATGGAAGCATGGTTCTGAAATTCACAATTAATGCTTAACCCTAAAAAAAAACCTGACAACTTTTCCTGAACTCCCTCTACACTGAAAAAGCAAAACTTGAAGTCCTCTCTCTTAATAATGCAACCATTGAGGTCACTTCCCATAGCCAATTATTAGGGATGATAGTGGATGATAATATTACATTTGACCTGCATATACAAAATTGCATAAGAAAAACTCATCAAAAACTAGGGATGCTTTATAGAGCCAAAAACTTTCTCTCCAACACAACTTAGGCTACACTTGTCACTACATATCTCCTCCCTACACTTCTTTATGGTGCTCCCATCCTTGTTAACCTTCAGGCATTGCAAACATCAAAACTTGAACAAAGCAATAACAAAGTTGCAAAATTTGCAACAAATACCCTTTCATAACACATCACTGTATAGCATTAAAAAGCCCAAATTGGTTAGATGTACCCTATCAACTAACATATGCACAGCCTCTTACCAGCTATAAAATTATCCAGACTGCATCTGCTTGTACTGTGCTAAATAACATTCTACACAACTATGTTCCTGGTCAGTCATTATGATCCAAATGACTAAAAACACTTGTCTGTCCACAAACCTATCAAATCCCTCCCATCCTTCAAAAGCATTCTGAAAGACTTCTTAGGCAAAAACTCTTTCTGTTCTTCCTCAAAACTATGATAAACATATCCCTAATTGTGGACAAATACCTATTCACACCTTACCCTTCCTTATTCTACCTTCTTCACTCACTTCCTTACTTCTATCACTTTCTCTTCCCTGACTTTCTCTGTAAGTATACCATAAGTCTGCTTTCTTCTCACTTCATATTGCAATTCTTGTTTGTATTATATTAACTTATCTTTAATTTCTCTATAAACTGGATACAATTTCTCTATTAAATCATTGTCATATAACCTGTATCTTTTCTTAGCCAAGTTTTCATATTATGTCTAATTTAGGATAATAATTTAAACTATTTATTTTTTGTATTATTTTTAAAGACTGTAAATTTATTATTCTTAAAATGTTTTGTAATAGTTTGGACCCTTTCTCTCTAGCCCTCTGATGAAAATGGGCTCTTACCTAGTCTGATTTTCCTGGTAATCAAATGTCCATATATAAATAAATAAATATATACATAAATAAATGTATTTTGTGCATGATGAACAGATACATACATATACATTTTTGTTTTATTAACAATCATTTTTGGGTTACTTACGTACTTTTTCCTTTTATGTTTCCTCTTAACTCATTACAGCTGAGTGACACCTCCAGGTGTTTCTGAAATTATATTTACTAACGCCTCTAGGTGTCAAATATTGCTAAAGAATTCTCAAACCATGCTTCATAGAAAGTATTAAAATATCTCATCTTAAAGCTGTGGCAAACAGAAATATGTTATTTGACTTCAGTTTAGTGTAGGGAAAAAGAAATTAATTGTTGTTCATACAATATTTATTCTATATTGTCATAAAGTTTATGTTTCTTTACAAATATCTTGACAACCAAGTGTCACGTACAGACCTGCTTGCCTCATATGAAAGCTCTCAGCTGGATGAATAAAATGTTACTGACATTATGTACATAATTTGTGTGATTGCTAAGATATTGTAAGTTTCTACAAAATATTACATACTTAATAGTTACTCTATTAACTGTGACTTATAAAATCCAGGGTAAGACCTAGAATATGAATATTACCTGTATAAAAGTAGAAATAGCTTGTGCAAACGTGTTTGCCATTCATTTTTCTTTAGTAACCTTTATGGTTCTAGAGATATGAACATGTGTTTTGAAATGTGATGACATAATTTGATTCTATCAAAAAGCTTAGGCTCCATCCATTGGAAGTTACAGTGTAACCTTCTAGAGCTCCATTGGAGGGAATGAGTTAAAGAGGGCAATGGCACCCAGGACATCTGCACTATGTAAGCTGCCTTGCAGTGATGATTAGAATGAAGTAATCAATCAGGTACTAAGTTCCCATGAGTCTTTTATCTTACTGAGTGGCAGAGGCGACAACTCTTCCCATATCTGGGAGCCGGTAGTCAACAATGTTAATGCAGTCAGATGCTATGGATGTATATATTCAAATTAAGACATATTTATCATATCACAGTGGCCAGACATTGGGTAGGTACAATTGCCCATAAATGTATTGCTGCTTAAGAATAATCCTGTCACCAAGCCACCACTGACTGAAACAGAGGAGTTCCTGTCCACTATTAGAGATCCAGACAGTTCTGCACAGGATTCACACAGAATCAATGATATTGGGGCTGACATGCAAGGCAATTTTTCCTCAACCACTCTGAATTGTTGGATCAGTTGCATTCTTTTTTATCTTTTCTCTCTCTTCTTCACTTTTGCATTTTTTTCTTTTTACCCAACACAAGTCAAAAACATCCATCACAAACTTTTCTCTGCTGCCCACTCTATCTTCACATGCTGTCATAAACATAAGTTCTTGTAAAAATCTTTAATTGTGTACTTAATAACGCAATTGCCTTGCACCAGTCTGAACAGAGTTGCCGTTAATTTTTTGTGTGTTTTTTGTTGTTTAATTCGTGTGCTTGAAGGATGAGCATTGTGAGATGGGAAAAAATGATGCCCATAACTCTCAGCTGTCCAGATGTTTGCAAAATGTCCATATTTTTACCTCATATTTTGGTCTGTCCCTCATAAAATTTGTTTGTTTAATTTTCCTGGTAAATCATTGAGAACTGAAGTCCCTAAATAATGATATTCCCTTGATTTTCTGACATAAAATTCTTCAGAAAACGCATACTAACACAAATCATGTTATTCCATTAACTTTCTAAATTTATAGGAGCAACATTTAAAACCTGATCCTAGATTTGTACCTTTGTAGTCCTGTTATTTTAGGCTTTGTCCAGATTCCTTCCATCAACAGGTTGGTAGGTATGCTGGCATGGTTTGAAGACTGAAGTTAGTAAATAATTACATACGTTTGAGTTTCAGACTTCAAATCCTTAAGAAAATGTATCCTACACAAATCTTGTTATTCTAGCACATTTCTAAATTTAAAAGAGCAATATTTAAAATCTATCCCTATTTTTGGGTCATTGTCCCCCCATTATGTTGGGCTTTGTCCAGATTTCTTGCACTAAGAGGTTGAGAGATATGGGCTGCACCAGTAAGTACTGCTGCTTCACAGCTCAAGAACTTCCATTCTGACTTCATTTACTCAGTATGTGAAGTAAGCATTTTCTCCCTGTGTTACTTTCCTACAACCTCCTAAACTATCTCTTTAGGGCAATTGACTGCTTTGTATCACCCCTAGATGAACTTGTGGACATGATGACCAGCTGTTAAGTGATGTCTCAAGCAGGCTGCATTCTGACTTTAATCTAATGTTTCCAGGACAGAATCTGACTCAATATGACACTGGACTACATAAACAGAAAATAATAAATCAAAACATATCAACCATGAAAATATTGCAAACAATTTAAAAAATACTGTTCATCAAGGAGTAGAAAGGAATCTTTGATTTGGCCACAGGTCACGACCAAAATGAGTCCTTGGATAAGCTCACATTGGTTAACTAAATAACTAACTAGTAAATAATCAACAAGAACTGCCAACATATTTCACTGAAGGTCGATATCTCAGAAATGCTACCCAAACCTTATATTGCACTACTGTATCAGTAGAACTTGAGTGCATATACAGCCAGTCAGGAAAACAGCAAAAGCATCTGTAACAGTACTGCTTCAGATTAACAAAACTGTTGCAGGTTTCTCATAATCAACACCAAAGGCAGGCATTCTGATAAACCACCTATCAGAGTTGCACATCCAAAATTTGAAATAGAATCAGCACATCCAAAATTTGAAATGGAATCAATTTTCCTGCATAGGATGATCCAAAAACCTAGAAATACAGTATCCTTTAAACAGAACACGTACTAAAACCTTTTACCATTTAAGTATCAGTTTGGAAAAAATCAGTGCTGACAAGTTCAGTACCAAGAACTACATGAAAAGAAAACCTAAAATCTGTAGCCATGTTCATCATTGTTCACTGAAATAAAATAGTGTTCTTCCCAATTTAAGTACTGCATTCCAATTTAAAACTTTAAAGCTATTAGTGATCTACATGATGGACATAGTCTTTTCAGCTGAAGAAAATCATATGCTATATATCACTAGAATGTTATTAAAAAAGATTATATCTAAGCCAACAATATACCTAAAATGCATAAAAAACTAAGCAAGTGATTAGAACGAGAGAATGCTACACAAAGTGATGGACTTTGTTACAGTGAACAAATAGTAGGGCACTAACTGAAGTTAATTATGTTTCCAAAAGCCTTGTCCCCCCAACACCACCCCATTTCTAAACATCTCCGAGAATTCAGGGTATGTCAACAGAACATAATGCTACCACCACTATTACCTAAATATGTGCCAACTTATGAAGAGATCACAGAAGCTAACTAACGGCAGGAAAACCACTGACATCTCCACCAAGTTCTTTGTTGCAGCTAAGAATTAAAAAACAAATCAGTGGGCCAACGTTCTACATTACTTATTTCTATAATAACAGTAAATGGCATCAGAAGTAGATCCTTAAGTCAGCCTACACAGATGCATTTTAATCTGTGCACAATAAAATGAAACGTTTAGCTGCAACATGCCACAATTACTAGAAGGTGCTGTTACTAACCTTTTTCTTCATGACTGTCCACGTTTTTCTCAGAAGAGAACAGAAGTCCAGGTACTAACATCAACGGTGTACCCAATTCCTGCAGTCGCACAGTACAGTTTCTCTCAATCATCCAGTCCTCCATCATTTTGTTTGATACTTGACTCTCTTTCTCTGCTGCTGCTGCAACTCAGAACACATTGCATAGCCATATGGAAAAAGATAAACAGACAGACTACAGTACACACCCCCTCATCCCTCAGCCGAATTCTGACAGGCTGGCAGTCTGTTGATGAAGCTGACTTAATTGCGCACACCCTTGCACGTGATGATGTCAGCAAAAATTTGCCCCTCCCAAAATAAAAATTGAAAAAAAACCCGGGAAATTCAGAAATTAAAGGGGCCACTCAGGAATTCATAGCACTCCATTATTTTGACCTCAAAACTGGGAAATACCAAGTAATTCAGTAAGATTGAGAGGTATGGTAAGGGCACCTTCTGTATTCTTACTAATGTACAAAAGGTAGATGTATGTGTAACTGAAATTGAATTGTTTTCATTGCATTAGCCTCTCTTAATTTTTAATATATATTTCACATAACATAGAGTTGATCATTCTTTATTCTATTTCTCTCTTGTGTTGATTGCTTGTTATCATAGGTGATACTGAGAGTGGCATTGAGGAACTCCTACTGCCTGATGTCAGAGTATCAGTAGACTTTGATGATGATGGCAACAATGCAGAGGTACAGTCTGGGGGTGCAGAAGGTCAGTCTCTAACATCTACTGCCCCCATTTCAGACACAGTTAGTATGCCTACACATACGCATGATGGACAGACCACAGACATAGGACTGGTTGAGGGTAACATAGTTAATCCAGGGTATTGTGGTTACTCCAGATGCAGAACTGGTTGAGTCTCCCTGTAGTCATCATGAGGGCAAGGAGTCACACAGGTAGGGTTCTTAGAGGTGTGCAGAGGAGGCCTGCTCTCTACCCCTCTCCTGATGTTGGTTTGTTAGTAGATGCTGCATGGCATATGAGTAGGGCCATCACAGAGGCACAGGCATGTTCCACAAGTCCACAAGGGCCTCAGAAGATATGGTGTGAGTACTATATAGTGTACATTCTGACACGCGGGACTGTCTGAACCATGTGGATGACTCCTTGGACAGGATGAATGACACATTGGATCTGACAGTGTCTATAATGGAATGTCTGCTGGTGGAAGGATTGACATCCATGTGGCAGGAGAGCTGTTACATTGTCTGGTGTTAGCCAACGTAGTTGCGCAAGATCTCACATTTGTAGTGGAATTACTTCCACTGCACCATCAGTGATTGCAGTTTCCTCATGTAGACATGGTAGGCCAAGTTTTCATGGTCCAAGATTTAGTCATGATGAGAGCTTATCCAGCAGACATCATTCATGTTCAGACAGCAACCCCAGATTTTAACATAGTTCCTATGTTAAGGGTGATGACGCTGAACTAAGTAGTCTGCCATGTACAGCTCACACTTGTCCGAGTTGCTAGGGTGTAGTGCTAGCACAGTGATTGATTGTGTTCATGCAGACACACACACATTCAAGAAATACTTGTCCATACCACCTTACACACACACACACACACACACACACACACACACACACACACACACACACACACACTACTTTTCTAAGCAGTAATATTGACTGCTATACATATGTTGCTGCTGGCCCTGCAAATTGCTTACTCAGAACTTTCTTTTAATCTAAATGTATTGCAGAATATTTTTTTAATCATCATTCATAAATAATTTTGAATAATTGCTTCCGTAATTGTTGACTTTCACTGTATTTCTGTTAGTATTTCTAGTAATGCAGTCAAAGTAGATAATTAAGTATTGTTTATTGTTATGCTTATGCAAATGATGCTACCGTTCACCTGCTTACTGGCTTATATACAGTTGTCAACTGAAATGCTTGATGCACAGCATTGGGCAAACTCCACAGCTGTATATTGCAAACATCAGTCATAAACTATTACTGACTTTACTGTACACCTGGGACATGCTGCACCATAGGGAGATATAAGAATTTGCATATGGCATTAATCAGTTATATAACCGAAAGATAAACAAACTGATAGTCTCAGGATTGCAGAATGTCTTTCCTTTGTTATATTCACAGCATCCTTCATGGCAGCACTTATAGCATTCATAATTGTAATCACTGGAATCTTTCTGCATTAGCCTCGTGTGTAAATGAAGAATGAAAGGCAAAAAACGTTGTCATACTGACTGTATTTTCAAATTGTTTGTTGTCTACATTCTCCCTCTTTGCAGTATAGACATTAAACATTAAGTCTCATGACTCCATTTTTGACTTCATATAAACTACATTGGTATACTTTCTCTGTTTATTTGCAAATAATATTGACAGATTTTTACTTCACATAGCAGCAATCCTTGGGCTATGAAAAATGAAGACATCTATTTTTCATACAGCACAAACAGGTACAACATCATTTATGCAGTGCTAACTATATTGGTAGCCATCATAACATCTCAGTTATCTAAAAGTATCATAATGAATAGCATATCCTTCAGAACTTCATTGGTTACACATAAAGATGCTTGCAGCGCAAAACCTACTAAAACCTCTTGGCTAAGTTTGAATTAATCATTAATTATCATGCCGCTTTACCTGCTTTGGTAGTAAATGTTCTTTAAATATTAGTTGTACCTAAACTCTGTGCAGAAACAAAAACCTGAGTGTTGTGCTGTTACATGCTAAGACTGATATCAGCACACTAGACAGATAAATGCTTTCCAAGAAGACAAACAAAATATGTCAGACTATTTTTAGACATGTCCGTTAAATATTAGCTACTGAAATTTCTCTTTCCAAACAGTATTATTTACTGGTTGCCAGAAAACTTGTAAGATTAGTATTGATTATTTGACTGGTTTTAGAACGCGTACAAAATTATTCTAGCAGATATGATAATTAACTTGTTGAGCTTTTGATAAACAAGAAAACAAATCCCAGATGCACAGAATCTCTCTCTCTGTATATATATATATATATATATATATATATATATATATATATATATATAAATATATATATATATCTTCTTTTTCACATCCCACACAGCTAAGTTAGCATTACCTGTGGTTCACTCCAGATAGCTGTTCATTTAATAAAGGTAAAAGCAATGTTTGGATCACACATGATGTTCTAATTTCCCCAGAAATTAACAAGTATGCATTTTTAACATGAATATATACATTCAGACAGCCAACATGCTTAAAGATACTCACAACATACATACTATAGGAGTTATCCTGAATTCTTGGAAATTTTTGGAAGAATGCCAGTTGACTGAAGGGTTCATTATCACATACAGGTAACCTCATAAAAACTTTTAATAGTGGAGAAGCGTACTCATCAGCAAAATAATAAAACAAAGTTTTAAATAGCAATCAACTTTAATAACACAAAAACAGTTTTATGTTATTAAAATAAATTGCTAGTTATAGCATTGTTTTATTATTTATAGATAACTCAGGATTTCTGAAATGCAATCCTTTTGTGGCTCAGTGTGTTAAAGATTTTTTTAGTCACATATTATATCATTAATGCAAAACATGATTCATACACTGGTACAGTTTTTCACTATATTACTCTCTTATGTAAAGTCACTTCTTGCACATGTAATTCCTTAATTGAAGTACATTGCCAGACTTTGTAACAGGCATTTTAAGAAGATGATGGTATTCTTTGATTTATAATCAAGAGCATAGAAATCAAAATATGTTTAAGGAAAATGGAATGAAATAAGAAATACTGGAAATTTTATGTGCAAGTTTTATTATGATTATTTTACTTATCTTGAAAGCAATTAAATGTAACTGGAAAGGGATACATAATTTCAACCAAGAGTGAAGCATTATATCAAAACTGTGAGCTACTGGGTGTCCAGAAATTTCAGTAAAATTACATTTCAATGACTGACATTTTATACATAATTACTGTTTTCCTTAGAGTTTGGAGAGGTAAATCAGGTTAATTTATTATATCAGTTTGTTTGTGGGGGAGAGGGTAATCTTCTCTCACAACAGTAATTGAACAGTAGTGAAGATTAGCAGACCGTCCAGGGTATGACAAAGCATGACTTCATAGCCTGAGGGCCTATTGTCCACTGGCAAGTCTGGAATGCCTTTAAACCATCCACTCTGGATGATTTTAGTATGCATAGAAAATAAAAAATGCTAAAGAAAGTATTCTCATTTAGACACTGTAAACAAAATTTTTAATCTTACATATTTGTTGCATTTAATTGTTCCTCTTTACACATAAGTCTACATGAAGAAGACAGCTACTTATGCACACATGTTGATCCACAGTAGTAGTTTCAGAGCACTGTAGAAAAACACTAAAACTGATCTGTTTAGATGTTATATGGTGGTTAAGACATTGATGTGGTATGGGGGTGGGGTACAGATTCATCTAAGAATGACCATGTAGGATTCAATTGAGTACACTTGCAGAATCACTTAAATTAAGTAGCAGACAGAAGAAACAAATTAATCATTTTACTGACCTTTTCCTTTTTTTCTGGAAGTATTGCTTCAAGGAGGGCAAATTTAGAGAAAATTTAGGGCCAATCTCTACCATTAGCAGAGTTCAGAATTAGCCAATAAATGAGGAAGGAGATAATATATATTTACAGCCTACAGGTGGTGAAGTTCTTCACAGGGAGAAATCTCATCCTGTTACATAAATTGCTTTCACATTACAAGACCCTTTTCTACCATCTGTGTAGAGGAAAGTTCCCTGCATAAGCAACAAAGATGGCAGTTGTAAAGCAGGAAACAATACAAATGCTTTATATGCATGAGAGATAACAGTAAGTTGTCCAAAATTCATGTTTACATGCTGTGTAACATGAACATACATTCATTGCAAATACAATAGTACTACCCTTAAATATTACAAATACTAATCAACCTTCATTGCCACTTATCAATGGAAATTACATTAGGTCTCCACATGTCTGGCATAAGGGGACTAGCATGCATTCTCTTTCAATTTGCCTGAAAAAAGTAAATGCCTTCTTTGAACTGCAAGATGCACAACCACTGTCTGGCAAAAAAAAAGATGAAAGAAGGTACAGCTAACCTCATTTAGCTTTGAAATTACAGTACTGATCCAGTCATCCTCTGGATTTAAAAGGAGATATATGAAAGCCAGGATCTGACAGTCAAAGTACCATTAGAGGGAGAGAGGCATGAGAAGACATTGAATAAAAACCCTTTATTTGTCGGGTATCTAACCATCTTAACCAATACAATTCTATGGTCCTTTGAAGGGCTCCATGTGGCATGTTCTGTGACTCAAAACTTAAGCTTTTAATTGCCACTATAGTAGGTGATAATCATATACAAAAATATTGAATGCAAAGGGGGTCTGCTCACTATCAAACTGTGAATTAAAGGAAGAAGTAGAATTAAAATTGGTTGAGGGAATTAATAGTTTAAAGGAACTGAACCTGTATCCTGTATCACAACCTCACCTCTAAAGGCTATTACACATTTGTGGCAAAATGGTGTGGGATGTCCCTGAGCAGAAAAATATGATCATCAGCCAGTAAAACAATTTCCCATCCAAAAGAGCTCTCCTGTATACCTAAAGGTATCTGCCTCATCCAAGTTTCTCTCAGATTCTATGCAAGGGGATCTGTGGCTGATATAAAGATAATGTAGTCAACATTTCCTTACTCCTTGCTTTATAGTATGGATCCTGAAATATACACCTGATTATATCTTAAATCCATACACAAATGTTCTGCAGTAGATCACCAAAAGAGTCTGAAAGATTGAGGCTTAGAGGTCCTTAGAAAAGATATTTTTCACTTTAGCAGATTAAATGGTTTTCCATCTCACAGAGCTATTTTTAGACAGAATCCATTGAATGAACATCTCAGCTTAGCAAATTCTTCAAACCGTAAATTGGACCACATTAAGATGACTCTTCTCAATGCCATGAGTCTCAATAGTAAGTTGCACATTCCAACACGTCCATGTATGTGTTGTTACAGAGACTTGGTATAAATGTAAAGAGTGAACTCCCTGCATATCCAGGTTTTAAACCTACCATGTTGTCAGGCTTAGTGGAAACTGCAGTGCTGCGTTCATATTTGACACATCTCATCTAGACTAATATCCACAAGTCCTTAAACAGAGGTCATAGAACTTCAGTTTGCCATGAACAAACATGATGGCAGCTTATAGAATGCTGCAGAACTCCCTCAGTGTCTCCAGATGACCATGTTTGAATCCTAGAAGTTTCAGAAGAAATTCCTATAAGTAATACCTCCACAATCCTAGGTGACTTTAAATATGCAGTCATAAACCTATATATCTAACAGAAGGCATGTCCAGAGGACTCTGAATTTAATGACAGGAATTTTCTAGACCAAATAGTTAGTGAACCCACTAGAGACAAAATATTCTGGCTATGGTCCTCCATATGTTCCACTCTCCTGGTATCTCTGGTTAAGGCAGACTGTAAGTTCCCCTTGACATCATTACAGTTGACACCAACTCTGCAGCCAACTTCACTAAGGAGTTCTATGCTCACCTTAACAAATGCATTTCTCTAGCAGTCCCAATTAGAGACAGATATAATGGGAAATTTAATCTCCCACTCACTGTCAGCCGGGATAAGTAAACTTTATGACAATTGAAAAATACTCCTTAAATTGTATTATATTATAAGGCAAGAACCCCTCAGAATGAAGGCAGTATAACAATATTGCCAAGAAAATGAAAAGTGCTATAAGGACCAGTAAAGAAACCCATGAATTCAGATTAGTTTCTGAAGCAAAGGATAACCAGAAATCCTTCTTCAGCTGTATTATTAAACTAAGGCATATATTTATCCTAACTTCAACATTTGTCTGATCTGAATGACATGGCAATATATCAGCAAACAAGTTCTCTGGAAACTTCACTCACAAAAAAAAAAAAAAAAAAAAACCCTCTCATCCCACATTCCCTTACCTCCCCATCATTACTGAAAAACATGTTCTTATGTGTTACCTAAAACCAAAAACACTTCTTCCATTGGTCCTGATATCATATATGGGTGCTTATTAAATAACATTAGACAGGTTCTTGACAATCTTTAATTACGTTACTTTCCTAAAGCCTTGCCACGTGCTATGTGCCAGGATCTTGGTGCACTTCTAAAATGATGCCTCTCCACATGGGGGCCCTACCACTGAGCCTGGGCATTACAGACTAAGCAGCTTTACTAGTCTGATTTGCAAAGCTCTAGAGCAGATCATAACTAATCTCATTTATTATGATATTAAAAATCTCATTAGGCTTGACCCCAACAATTTGGCTTCATCAAAAGGAAATCATCTCTGTTAAACCATGTTAACTTCTTCGAGAGGGTAACACAAGCTGTCAAAAGTGGCCATGCTGTTCATACAGCTTATCTTGATCTGGCCAAAACATTCTATTCTATGCCCCATGCCAGAACTGTAAGAAAACTATTGCCCTTAAAAATGATCCCTGGCTTGCTAATTGGCTGAAAGACATAACTCAACAAGTTTATGTGCCTGGTGCTTCTTCAGATAGTGCTAAGAAAACCAGTGGAGTCCCTCCAGGGTTCTGTTCTGAGTCCTTTTCTGTTTGGTATCCACTTCTCTGGACCTCTGGTTAAGCAAATTTGCAGACGACTGTAAACTGGCTATAACTGTTAAAATCCCTACAGATATCTGCAAGCTTCATAAAGAGATGACATTAGTTAATAAATGGTGTACAGAAAAATGAGCTTAAACTGAAAGATACAAAGTAAACCAAAGTTATCCATACTGTGCAGTCATTGCCAGGGCTTTATCTCTCTGTGCTCTCCAGTCTCAATGACTTTAAAACTTACTCTGTCTTGGCTGTCAATTGGTCTACGATGGCATTGTTCTCATTATATGATTTGTGTGGGGTTGAGCAGGAATATCTAATTATTTATGGCATTTGTTTTGTCAATACTCATACTTATTTAGTAATAATAATTAGACAATCCTTCATAGACATACTGAAGCATAATCTCAGTGAGGTATTACTGTTCAGCAGTGACAAACTCTGCGTGTGGAGCAAATTAGGTCTTTTACTTTTAGCAAAGTTAGCCGCAATTAAAATGTATGTCCTCCCCACAATTTTATTCTTGCCTGGACTGATCGTGAGCTATGCTTAATGTATGTCCTGAATAAATTGCTCACCTCCAAGGAATGTTAAGAAGTGTGTGATCCCAGAGGGTGGTACACAGAGCTAACCAAGCTTTTAGACAAATCTAAGGTGAAACCCACAAACCTTTCTCTCTTGACTCCTATATGGGGTGTAATCACAAGAAATGTAGGTGAGCATCACATCTTTTGGGTTGACTAGTTGGCAATTGATTTTCTTTTTGGGGGTGACCTTTATCAGGGAAGTGACTCCATTCCATTGACACTAGTTCAGTCCAATAATTACAGCCCCACACAACGTTTTGAATGGCGGCAGTATTTCAGTTAATGAGTATAGGCATGAAAGTTAATAAAGTGAATAAATCTAATAAAGACAAGTCTTGGCTTGACAGCTGGTTATTTAAAGGTTCCTCAGCTGTCCTGGTCCTGCATCCTTTTCTATCCATGTTACATAATGTTCAAGACAATTATAGTGAGACCATTTTAAATTCAGATGAGAGCAAATGGGAGAGTTTGCTGAACAAAAATTTGGATGTGCAAGAATCACAGTACTGCCTGTTGATGGCTGAGTGATTTAAGCTTCCATAGTCTTTAAAGGACTGTGGTTTTGGCATTGCACACCCTACAGGTTGGAACAAAGACTAATAATGTAAAATATTGGAGATGCCAGCTATGTCCATATGTTCTTGTCCAGTGGCTCATACTTTATGGGACAAAGTAATTGGTGCTGCATAGTATGCTCTTAGAAAACCCAGTCTGGACTCATCAAATTCCTTGCTTTGGATTATGAGCATCATGTCAATGACATCTGACTTCTCTGCTCTCGAACATAGATAGCCGCTCATTTCTAAATCCCTGTGTCAGCCATAATCAAAAACTGGAAATCCCCCAGTGCTGATATATTAAAGACCATCTTCAGCAGTAAGAGAATTTCTTAAGAAGAGAAATGTTGGTCTGTTTTTCTGTATTATGTTCTCACCCATATCATCTCTGCTACTTTTTATTGGACCTATTTTTATGTATATATCCTATATGTATATAGTAAATTGAAACTGATGTTGAATTAGTTCTAACAAATGTTTAACTTTGTATGTAGTAAGCATTTTAATAAAGTTATGTTTGAAAAAAGGGAACACAACCTAATGAATGCAGTAAACCCAAAGCACATTACCTTTAGACTGGTGACTAGATGATCTAGGAAATTAAATTTAGTAAAGGTATTGAACAAGTAAAGAAACTTGTCTTTTCCACCTGGAAACAAAGAAGAACAATGTTGAGGGGTCCTTTGGACCTTTTTATCCGCTGAGTGATCCTAAAGATATTATACCATTCAGCCTACCCTTTGTCAAATCCAACTTGGTGAAGCTGTATGAGTAGTAATACAGTGAGCTATCTGTTTCCCAGACAGCCACTTATATCTTCCAACATCTATCAATGATATGCCAAGTATATCTTACAGCATCTATCAATGATTTGGGATGACAAGTTTAAAGGAGATGGGAGTTTCTACTCAGCTGTCGTTATAAAAAGAGATGGCTATAATGATAGAAGAGACGAGGAGAAGAGGAGGACAGTGCCTCGACGGCATCGAGCCAGGGAAAAAAGTAATTTAGAGAGGTTAAGTGGAAGACCTTCTATTCACAGTCTGAACTTTTCTTGACTTCATTATAGTGATATCTTCCATTTTAATGAGTTCTTATTTTAGCTCACTCATTGCAATGGCTTTCTGTAGTTTATTTTTATCTATAAAAGAAGCAAATATGAACATATTCTTAGCAGGTGAGTCTAAAAATTCCCTAACTCTGTAAGAAAATTATCCATGTTTTCTCATTTGCAATCAATATGGGTTCAGCTGATACAAGACAACTGGAAGTGATTTTAAAGATTAGTTTTAATTATCTCATTCTAATTATTTTTTTTTTATTTTAATCTTTAAACATTTTATAGTCATATTCTACTTACTAGTTTCTCCTTTTTAAGTTACAAATACATTTGGATGCTTTGCTACACAAATCAAATTTCAGATATTGAAAGACGTTACCTGTCTGCCTAAATGAAAACATTAACTGTAGATATTCAGAAAGCAAGACTTGCTCTTAGTGCAAGAGATCTGAACAAAGCCTAAAATAACAGTGGGATAAAGGCCACAAAATAAGGACATATTTTAAATATTGCTGTTATAAGCTTAGAAAGTTGTTAGAGTAACATGATCTGTGTTGGCATGCATTTTCTGAAAGACATGAATTCTGAAGCTCAAGTGCATGCCATTATTTAATTACTTCACTCCTCAGTGATTTGCCAAAAAACAAATTTTATGAGGAACACCCATTTTTATATATATATATATATATATATATATATATATATGTGTGTGTGTGTGTGTGTGTGTGTGTGTGTGTGTGTATATATATATATATATATATATATACATAGTACAAATCTTGACATTCCACAAAAATCTGGACAGCTGAGAGGTATGATTTAAATATGCAGCCACACAAAATTGCATTTGGTGCATCTATTATTAAACTGAGGGCTATAATAGGAATAAGTCTTAATTTAAGTGCTAAAATTCTTATGATTTGTGTGTTAGACTTCTAGGTACACACTGCAGTGATTAAATAAGCAGGAGAATGGATAAACTGAATCAACTATTTATAAATGAATGCCTGTTTATTGCAATTATTGAATTCTTGATGATGTGCAGGTAGTTATGGATACCTTTTTTGGGGGTGTCACACATAACAGGAATATGAAACATATTTCAGTGAAAATAAGACATGGTTAAAACAAGCTGTAACAGCATTATTACAAATTACTATACCTGTTATGCTTTTAATCCTGTCCACTCCATTTTCATGATACCTGTTGTTTAGTTTTTCCATAACCTCTGCTGTTAAAAGTATTATGATGATGATGATGATGATGATGGAAGCAGCATTTTTCATACATATTAGCAAGTAGTCTGTATTACAGTCATGGCTATCTTGAATATGACTGACTACATAGCAGAAAACCGCATCGCATGCTGCATCCACTGCCTGGCTATCTGCATCTGCATTATCACAATGTGTTAAGAGCATTGTTATTTCCAGTAATTATTTCTGTCACTTTCTATTTTTATTACACTCTTTCCTTATTGGTCTGGATCATTTAACACTCAACTGTAATCCATTGAACAAACATAGGATTCAAACAGAAATGCCTTCGCTTTTAGATAACATTGGCTATGCATTTTTCAACGAGACCACCAAGAGTACACCCTCAAGTTGCACCTAGACCAACCAATTTATTTTTAGTATTCTGGGCTGCACTGCCCTGTTTGATTTGCAGTGTTATATCTGGAACCAACTGTACCATGAAACTCAAAGGGTTTATATAATACTCCATACAATGCACATTCAGTATTATGAGGCCTTCAGGTGGGGAACTCAGTATCTCTCAGTCTGAAAGCTATTTAATGTGGTTTCCTGGATGGTAGTGAGTCATCTCTTCTTATAATGCTCCTGCCCCTGCCCAAAGGCATTGGAATTTATAGTCTTTAGTATGAGGATTTCTGTTGAAGACCACTTCTTCTGTGATTTTCACTATTTTTATACAAACAAATTCCCTTGGAATTCTAGGCAGGCTTGTTTCAGTTCATAATGCATTACCAAAAGTCATTTACAAACTTTGCACCTTTCATTAGCTACTGATCATTGAGCTGCATAATCATAAGCATCTCTTGTTTTCTTTTTCTCCCTGCGGCAATTGCTCCCATGCCTACTGACCATCATGCCTTCTATTGATCAGACACTCACATTTGTTCCATTGTCTTGGTCTTTCACCCAGACTCATGGTAAGAGCTGCCCAGTGTGTGCCATCTTTCAGGCAGCCATGAGACTACTTTGTGCTTTTCTATCAATAGCAATGGTGACTAGTTTGTGATAGCCGGGCTCCTCCCCTGGGTGGGAGGAGTGGTGATTTGCATTACCATGGAGACTCACAATGCCTTTCCACATGGTTACACACTCTCCACACACCCACTATGAAGGCTAACAACCACTGGTGTCTTTGTGAGAATAATGTCTTCCATGGTCAGCTCCACCCCATGACCATCCTCTCCTGCAGAACTAATTGAACTCAGATCACCTGTGCCATATTCAGGGCTTTATCTCTCCACACCAAAGATGATGGTAATCAAGAACATCTCTAAACATATTTATGGCTGTATGTAGCAGAGGGATGGAGCCCTGACTGTGACTGAGGTGACCAAAATTAAATTAGCAGCCCTGGCACTTGAGAAGTCAGGCAAGAAGGATTGATGGGGCTTGGCCTTCTTGTCTCTCCAAGAGGATTGTGCGGAGTAGAATGCACTCAGGGCAAGAGATAGTAGGTGTTATTTTCCTTGTACAGGCTAAGGAAATCACTTCCCATATTTGGATGGGTGAACAGGGCTGCTTAATAATAATGTTCCTTGGCAAAATTCAGGAATGCTGACCATGGATATTCCATTGCTTATCTCATTATCTTGCATTTTTGAGTGTGTGTTGAGATGTAGGGCTGCAGGAAAAAACATGAACCACTTCTGATGCTTGGATTAATGTTGGCCTCTCCCATTCAAATATTACTTTAGTGATGGATTACTAATGGGCCAATTGATCAGGAAGGGTGACAAGTGGGAAATAGTGGGAAGAAAGTATGAAAGAAAAAGCATTTGTACATATTCAGCTTGAGTTCAGGCAAAGAAAAGCAAGCTCCTGATATTAAGTAACCATGACTGCCTTTCATTAATTAGATATGGACATTCATTGAATAGTGGTAGGCTAGCAAATACAAATCACAATGATCGACTTAACATTTGATGAACACAGTACTATACTGAACAAGTTTTACAATGTTTTTTGTGTATGGGGCATATTTTAAGAAAAAAGGACAATGCCATGAGCAGTCTTAAAGTGAACTGTGAATGAGAGAATTCACAATCTTAGAAGCAGTTTTTGATAAGTAGACAGGCAGACACACACACACACACACACACACACACACACACACACACACACACACACACACACACGCACACGCACATGCACACGCACATGCACATGCATGCATGAACCCAGGCAGCAGAAGCAGTACTGCAACAAATTAGTTATCTCCTGTAAGTGACTGTATTAGATGGTTGTTTTAACATATTATAATCTGCTTGTTGAAAATTAAAATAAAATGAAGTTAATTAAAAAAATAATTCTTAGTTTAGATTGTCTTTGTATTGATAAATGTTTCCAAAATATAAAGAAAAGATTTGAAAAGATTAGATCTGTATAATTACAATTTAAATTATTTAATTTCTATAACAATAATTATACATTCAAATTAAATATTTAAGTCATTTAAATAATGTACTAACAAGTATGCAGACAAGAGGCTAATACACACTCAAGAATGATGAAGGACTTGTTTTGCTGTCTGAAAGCATAAAGCTATTGTCCCTCCTAAATTTTTTGCTTTGAAAATATAGAGAAAATATTTCTAAGTTACAATTCCGCAACAATAAAAAAATGCATTGAAAATCTGTAAAATTTAAGTGATGACAAATAAAAAACATGAAATTACTATTTTACTAATTTAAATGATTTTTTTCTTTATTAGATATTATATGAAAGTAGGTACAGTAGACTATGTTGATTGTTGATACAAACAAAAAAGTCCTAACCCTCTCCTTGTCTCAACAAAGAAAAAAAAAATCAATTAATTACAATATCTTTTATGTTGTGAAATTTTGATATCGTAAACAGAGACCACTAGCCATCCCAAACCTAGTCATTTTAGAGTTATACTGGTGATATATAAAAGTCTGTGTTTGTGCTTCAAAACAGTATTATTTAAATATAAAATCCATAGGAAATAGCTTTAGTATGTATATAATTGTGTCATTTGAGTGAATTGTTGATGTGTCTTTATCCACAATTTTTTGACCACCAAATATTTCAACGGGGGCCTTCTTGGCTGCTTCCACTATGAGTGGATGAAAGCGAATGCAATGAGAATCTGAATCCCTGAACTGCATTCACTGAACAAAGACCCAGCAAAAACACTTTTTAAGTGTTTTTGTGTGGCAACAAACCTTCCTGAACTTATATATGCTAACTCCATAATCACACCAACTCAAAAACTGGAAAATTCTCACAAAAAGGGAATCACTTCCAGCACAGATCATGGACAGTGACTTCCTATGGAGGAACTCCAATTGTTAGAGAGTTAAACTTCAGGCAACTGAAGCTCAAACATGCAATCTTCATCCACCAGTAGGGCAACATATCGACCACATCCATGCCAACATAATTTCAGAGGATTAGCCCAGCCAAGTTTTCTGGTCAAGAGTAAGTTCTCAATAAAATCATCTACAGTATTGTTATGTTTCTAAATGATTTAATGTCAATTTTTGTTTCAGACCATAAGTTATTAAATACTTCATGATGTAATGCACCACACATTTCTAATTCCAAAGCTTTAATTGCATGAGCTATAGAATCATAGCTTGAGAGTGTGATAAAATGCTGAGGTTTTCTTAACATTGCAAATATTATGGTTCTGATTCATTTTAATATAAAAAATAGAAATAATTTGTTTTATGTTTTTCATTACATATATTTTTTTTAAATATGGAGCCACTTCTCTTTAACTAATTCTAAATTTACAGTTTTCTTATTGTTACTGAGAACTTTTAAAGGACCCTGAAAAAAATAAATGTTTAAGACATTTAAATCTAACCAATCAGTGAGGTTACTATTTAATCATGGAAAGTAACTATTTGAAATATTAATCTTGTATTTATGAAGTATAAAAAGAATATGTTTATATGAAATTCGGATGATTTATTAAGGGATAATAACTGTAGTAATACTGATAGTCTCAGTTGCCAGATGCCATTAAATATGTTTTAGAACTATGATTCATTACATAGATTCCAGTTTATTGCATTTATGAAATACAGTAGAAAGGAACACAAAGATGGGTTTCTGATGTTATAGCCAGTCTTTGACAATTGTCTTAACATAATGCTCCAAGGAATTCTAGGGGATATTCCTCTCAAAAAAATTATACCATATTGTTTTAACTTTATTAAACCATTCAATATCTGGAGAAGAAAATTTTGTCTAAAAAAAGACCATTCAGGGTATATTTTTAATTGGAATAAATACATTTTTTCATGCAAATGTTATTTTAATATTTCACCATTTATTAATCACTGATATCATATTAGTGTAAGTATGTATTACTTCCTCACCTAAAACATATTTTGTGTTTGTGCGTTATATCTAACCCAAGTATTTTATTGTATCTGATATAGGAATAACTTGGTTAATATTTGTTGTATAAAAGTTAATGGAAGAATTTAGAAATGTTGATTTTTTTTAAATGTATCTTTTAACCAGCTAGGTTTTTAATTGATCAAAATGAATGATTATATGATCTACTGAGTTTTCATGATTTTTTATTGTTAGTAAGAGATTGTCAGTGTAAGTGGCTAATTTTACTTTTAGACTATTGCTATTGATTGGATTAAGGAGAGGGTAATTTTCTAAAGTTTCTAGAACTGGATTAATGTTTAACAGAAATAAGTTGGGGGATAAAGGGCAGCCTTGCCTACACTTACATTTCTGTGTGATAATATTTGATGTTTAACTTTTAGTTTTGAATAAATATTTGTGTATAAAAAAGAGCAGTTATAATGTACATTTGTGAAGGCAAATCAATGTTTGTCAAATGCTGAAACATGAATTGTCTGTTAACTAAATCATAAGCTTTTTCTGTATCAAATGTGCTAAAAACAGCTGATGTTCTGCTCATTAATAGTTTTGAAAAAAAAAGGCAAGCTAGCTTTCAATGTCTGAATTATTATATTCATCTTTTTTCCCAGGAATAAGCCAAATTGGTTATAGCGCATTTTTTATATTTTTGGTTTGGAATTTATCAGTTATTTGTGCAAAGATGTTATAATCAGAATTGAGCAGACCTATCAGATTATAGCTATTAGTGTCAAAAGGATCTTTTCCTAGTTTCAATAAGAGAATCACTAGTGCAAGTGAAAAAATATTGATCAAATGACTGAGAGTTAGGTAATGTATTAAACATTTGTAATATGTATGGGGATATCTCCTTTTAAATGTTTAATAAAATCAAATGGTATACCTTCTGGACCTGGTGCTTTATGGTTTGCTAATTGTACACTTATATTTTTTGTCAGGGTACATTGAAATGTTGAAATCGAGAAAATGAATTTCCCCATTCTGTATTTATTTAGAATTTCTTTATACTTTCTGGACAGACTCAAAGGAAGTATTATACAATTTGTCAAAAAATGTGAAAATACTTCAACAATCTCTGAGTATTTACATTTTGAAACTGATGGAGAATTTATCTATTCTACAAGGTTGTTAGAGTTTGATGCAAAAAGTTCTTTAAAGAAGGAACCATAACATTCTGCTAGATATTTGTCGTTTTTTATTTGATAAGTTCTGTCTGACCAGATATTAAACATAATTGTTCCCATTCTGCTAAAAATTTTGAATGTTGTGAAACATATTTTTCATAACTGACATTTATTAATTAGTTGCACATGGAAATTTGATCTCCCCATAAACAAAATTCCTCTAACTTTATGCTTCTGGAGAATTGCAGATTTTAACAGATTACATTGTATAAATGTTTTAAAAGCTGCTCAAATTAAAGTAAAATGGTTTCATTTGTTTTATTTTCCCAAAATAAATTAAGTTTATCTTTTTTCATAAGGGCATTTAATGGAAAGTGATTTGTCTATGTAATGTTTTCCTTGAATTTTTCATTTCTGAAAAATGCAGTTTACCTAATAATAGATACTGATCTGAAGTAGCTCTTGTAACTATTTTGATTTCTTTAAATAAAATCTATAAATGTTTTAGAATTATTATGGACACCAGGATTCAATAAACTCCATACAGGAATAGTGCTATTCCTGCATGGAGTGAACTGTATCCATTTCTGTATAGCTTTAACAGCAGTGCGCCTTGCATATTCATGAAGGTGCACTACTGCTAAGGCTAACCGGACATGAACACTACTGAGTGCAGGGGGTGTGATTAAGTAGTGCATGGACATCTAACATGCCCCCTGCACTCTCAAAGTGCCATACAGCACTTTTTAAATGCTTTTCAGTGTCCACGGACACTGAAAGCAAATATAATAGTAAAACAGTGTCCATGGACACTGAAATAGCTAGGAGATCATGAAATAAATGCAGGGGGTGCGTAACAGGTACTGTCACACACTCCCTGCATTGTCAAAGTGCTGTACAGCACTTTTCAAGTGCTTTCACGGTCCGTGGACACTAAAAGCAGCCAGGTAGATAGGATGCAATGCAAGGGGTGTGTGGCAGGTACTGTCACACACACACCCTGCATTGTCAAAGCACTTTCCAAGTGCTTTCAGTGTCTGCAGACAATGAAAGCAGCCATGTATATAGGAAACACTGCAGGGGGTGTGTGACAGGTACTGTCACACACACCCTGCATTGTCAAAGTGCCATACGGCACTTTCCATGTGTTTTCAGTGTCTGTGGACACTGAAAGCAGCTATGTAGATAGCAAGCAATGCAGCAGGCATGTGACAGGTACTGTTATACACCCCCTGCATTGTGAAAGTGCTGTATGACCATATCCCTCAACTGTATAGGTTTTCGCAGAATTTCCAGTTGTCTACCTCACATACCTATCAACCTCTTAGAGTAAGAAATCTGGACCAAGCCCATAAATAATGGGGAGATAAAGGCCCAAAAATAGGAACACCTTTGAAATATTGCTCCTACAAATTTGGAAGATTGATAGAATAACAGGTTTTGCAATAGCCTGAAGGGTATGAAGTCTGAAACTCAAATGTCTGTCATTATTTTCTGACTTAATCCCTGAGTGAGTTGCCAATGATTTGCTAGAAAACCACAATCATATGAGAAATGTAGCAAGATTATGAGGCAAAAATCTGGACATTCTGCAAAAAATTATACAGTTGAGAGGTATGTTGCATCATATTTTTGGTGTGTTCCTCCAAACATCTGTCCCTATCTGGCAAATAGAGAATTGGAGTCATTAAATAATGACAAACATTTGAGTTTAAGACTCCACATCAATTGGAAAATTCATGCTAATGCAGAATCTATTATTCTAGCAACTTTCTAAGTTTGTAAGAGCAATTTTTAAAATATGTCCCTATGTGTCCCCTTACAATTGCCCTTACTGTGAATGACAAGGAGTATTGATACATGGACATAAAGTGGTTTTATTAATTTCCTTTTTTTCCATTCTAAGGTATATTTAAATGTAGGTAAGCAGGTTTGCTCATTAGGGCCCTCTGCTCTGCATTGCTTAAACATCTCATAGCAGCTAAATAAAAATGTATACCTAAAATCTTAATGATGAGATAGTGTAGTGGTTCATAGATTTATAGAGTAGTACTAACTGCCCTTGTGAGCCATTTTAAGCCTAGCCAATTATCCCTTGTGAGACTCAAACCTTGCACCTTGTGTTTGTAAGGCAAATACCTTAACCTTTAGGTCACCCTACCAATGGGTTAGAGTCCCAGCTTTGTATGCAGATGTTCATGGTTTGAGTACCAAGATAAGGACTTTACTTTTACATGGGAAAACATTGTTAAAATTAATTTTCTATGTTGAATTATGTAGTAAGTAATATGTGTCACCCAGGGTAGTGTAGCTGTTCCAAAATGGATGTGTGAGTGCATATAACATGTGAAATCACCCATGTATACACAAGTGTCTCATACAGTATAGTCACACCCGAAGGTAGTGTGATGAAAGCACATAGGGGGATGTCTTGTAAAGTAAATCATATACACTTAATAATATATATCTCAGTAATGATGAATTAATCTACAATCCTGATATTTTTTTAAATGAAAACTGAGCAATGCTAAGTAGTGCTCAGCTATGCTTAGCCAGTTTAAGCATTGCTTAGATGTAAATTTTAAGCAGCAGTTAGCTCAGCTAAGCATATCTGTGCACTGTTAAGCAGTGCTCAGCATTTACACTTTTAAGCACTGTTCAACTCAGCTTAGCAGATTTGCGCACTGCTAAGCTGGGCTCAACAGTTTCAAAATGGCCCAATGACAGCAAAGGCTGAGACTATGGCCTTATTTGAACTGCAGAGGTAGGAATACAGCCAGAGCCTGTTGTAGTTGATCTGTGAAAGTACTATGGCTGGTGTTGGTGAAGGAGTGCGCTTTCGGGCACAGCTCTGGGGCATTCAGGAATCCAGGATTATTGCTGGACTCCTTGTAGAAAACCATTATGAGAGAATGCTCCAGGGCCAGTACCAGGGCTCACAATACAAAGTGGAGACCTGGGACCGTCTCACATGTGATCTCACCAATGCTACTAGCATTCCTAACTGGTGAGCAGGTATGGCATCATTATGCTGATCGAAAGTGGAGGAAGGAGGCACTCATAAACCAGTGGATCCAAGATGCATGGGCACGGAATGCTCCAGTAGTGTGTTAAGTATCAATATCAAGTAGTTTGTACCAAAGATTAGCTTGAGTATGTGATAAACATTTATGCATAATGTTTGCGTTTTCCTCCTACAGCTGCAGCAGAGATGGCTAGCAACATTGAGGCCCATGCTGACAGACTGTGAAGGATGCGCCAGCAGGCTGGTGAGTACAAATCAATCTTGCAGTATATAGTGCAAATAACTAAGAAGGAGTATATTGTTTACTGCCAGTAGGTATACTGTTACTTTGTTAACCGAATAAATACAGTTTGTCTGACTAATATTGATATACAGGACATGTAGTACTAAAGCACTGTGTCATGCCACTGTAATAAACTGCTGTGTTTACTCTGGTATGTTGTTGTAGAAATAGAATGTATACAGGTTCTCCACAGCAAATATGGCTTTGACAGCATGCATTAACTGAGGTTGTTCTGAGAACCAGCTGTTAAGAAAAACTGTAGATTGTGGAGCTGTAAAACAAGATATAAATGAAATATGAAATATATACTGCACTAAGCTCTAAACCCTGAATAGTAATATGTAATGTTTCACAGTGTGTCCCATGCAGCATTACTGTGTATTAACCTTTGCTTTCCAGATTGTATTATTTTATAGGTTCATAGGCTATCGGCCCTAGGGTCTATATAAGCCTAGCCAAAAATGGTTCCCTGAATTTTACCACCCAAGAAAATTATTTTCCTGTGCCTTTGTCAAGCAGACCCACAGAAGTGATCCCCAGGGTGAATTTCCTGTTTCCCATCCAATTATCAAGATTTCTCTTAAAGAGGGCTAATGAGGAGCTTTGCTTGACATAAATGGGTAGTCTGTTCCAGAGTATGGGAAGACTCTGGGACAGGAATCCATCCCTCCAGCATGTTCTGTTTATTGTGATGTCAAGGTTTAGGTCCCTGGAGCATGTGGCTCGGAGAGAATGGGATTTCTTTAAGTGTAGCATGTCCATCAGATCTGGGTTAGACATGGCTTTGTATGTTAGGCAGAGGTCACCTCTGAGTAGGCGATATGCAATGGAGTAGAGCTGGAGTTTTTTGAGATGGTCTGCGTATGGAATCTGTTTGAGGCCAGTAATCCTCCTTGTGAGGTATTTCTGTGGCCTTTCTAGTTGTTGTAGATGTCTTGTGAGGTACATGCCAAATGGGGCATTGTACCCTATAATGGGTCTGATGAGGGATGCATAGAGAGGAACGATGACCTCTCTTTTGCTGGAGGAGAGCCCCTTTGTGATGAGGTGTGCCACGTAGAAGGATTTCCTGACTACTGTGAAGATGTGATTATCAAAGGAGAGACTACTGTCCACCTGTGTCCCAAGGTCTCTTATCACACGTTCGATGTTTAGTAGGCTACCGCCTATGTGGTAGTTCATGGGTACAGTCTTTTTCCCAAAGGGGATGACAATGCACTTCTTGGCATTGAGCTTTAGGCCATGACTTTGACACCAATAATCAGTCTCAGTGAGGGCTTTTTGCAGAATGCCCACATCATTAGGTGAATCTCTTATGGCTCCTAGTTTGCAGTCATCTGCGAACTTCATTAGCCAGAGACCACCTGTCTTAGCCTGGACTTCTGAGAAGTAGATACCGAACAGGACAGGACCCAGGACTGAACCCTGTGGTACTCCACTTGTCATTGGTCTGAAGTCAGATTTGGAGTCAGCTACTTTCACTGTGTGGGTTCTGTCATTGAGCCATTTGGCTACCCATCTTGTCACATAGGGATTTATGCCCAGTCAAGTGAGTTTATCTATAATACCAGAGTGGAGGATGGTGTTGAAAGCCTTGGCGAGGTCAAGATAGGCTGTGTGCACCACCTTACCCTCGTCTATGGCTCTGGTGACTGTTTCAAAGAAGTCCATCAGGTTTAGGAGGCATGATCTACCTTTTACAAACCCAAACTGAGTGGGGTCCAGAGTTTGGAGGTTACCTATGTCTTTGTTTATAGGCTCCAGGATGATGCATTCCATGGCCTTGCAGACCCGGCTCATCAGGCTAATGGGGTGGTAGTTGCCAGGGTCAGTGGTGGCACCCCTTTGTGGAGTGGTATAACTGTCGCTGTGTGCCATTCCACAGGCACAAAGCCTAAAGTGAGGCTATGGTTGAACATGGTACTTAGGTGGGGTGCCAGTTTGTTCTGTAGTTCATGTAGAATACAGCCTGGGATGTTGTCTGGTCTCGCGGATGCTGTTTTTTTTTGGCTTTAGAGAGTGCAGTCTTTACTTGTGCATCCGTGATTTCAGGGGCTTTGCAATCTTCTGGTATAGAGATGGGCCCTTTGGGGGGTGAGGGGGTAAAGTTTGCACTGAACCTGAATGCCAGGATTTTGGAGATATCAGTTGGATCAGTAAATCTAGTGCCATTGTGCTGTAGCTCAGAGCAGATCTGAGTGTTGCCATTGAGATTCTTGACATAGCTGTAGAATGCTTTGTGGTTGTCTTTAGAATCCATGGCGATTTTATTTTTGGTACTAGCTTTGGAGG
Source organism: Protopterus annectens (assembly GCF_019279795.1). Classification (NCBI taxonomy): domain Eukaryota; kingdom Metazoa; phylum Chordata; order Ceratodontiformes; family Protopteridae; genus Protopterus; species Protopterus annectens. The sequence goes on along the minus strand of NC_056728.1, from coordinate 1,581,722,905 downwards.
ATTTTATGAGGGATGTCAGCTTCTTACTGAGGCTGAGCAGGGAGTTCCTGCAATCATGGGATTTTACTCTTTTTTTGCAACAGTTTCTTCCTTCTGTTGTAGAGTTTGTTTATGGCAGGGGACCATCAGATTGGCTTCCTTTTTTTGGAAGATAACATCTTGGTTCTGTTGGGGATGGCATTGTCCATGCAATCATGTATGTGCTTATACAGTGCATTTGTATATGATTCAGCAGTCGTGCCTCTATTTTCCATCTGTATGGGTGTCCTGAAGTTAGCCACTTCTGTCTTAAGAAGCATGAAGTTGGCTTTGGAGACGTTTTTAAAGTGGTTTCCTTAATGGGGGTGGGAACAGGATATGGATGTCTAGGGTGATTAGCTTGTGGTTGGATCTGACCAGCCAGAAGTTGACTTCTGGCACAGAGCATCTGTTACCCATATTGGTAATGACCAAGTCCAGGATGTTACTGCTCCTGGTGGGGGTATGGACAAGCTGATCCAGGGCATTGGAATTGATGAATTCCAGAAAACGTTGAGCAAATGAGTTAGTACATGAGTAGTTTTCCCAGTTGATGGTGGGGTGGTTGAAATCTCCTAATATTAGGGTATTGGGCTGTACCTTAATATTATCCAGTATATTGAGAAACTTGGAGTGGGTGTCCTAGGACATGGCAGGGGATCAGTAAAAAGCTACAACCTGAATTGCAGTCTTGCCTAGTGTTAATTGTACTTGGATAATTTTGGATGCATTATGTTAAGCAACTAGCCTGGAGGTGAGGATATCCTTTTTGAATATGGACACGTCTCCTCCTTTAATGTTTCGGTCCAGGTTAGGTGGCCGAAAGGTGTGGTAAGAATTGTAGCCTGGTAATGCAGGGGTGCTGTCTGGAGCCTTAAACCAGGTCTCTGTCACTGCACAGATGTCGATGTTCTCCATCTTAAGGAGTGCTTTGAATGAGTCCATTTTGAGGTTTAAACTTCTAGCATTGAGTAGCATTACTCTTAGATTTCGCTTGTTTGCATCTACTATGGTGGTGCATTTGACATTTGAGCCTTACCTAAAAAAGGCACAATGGGGGTGGCAAGAGCCTTAGCCAGTATCAGGAATCTCAGAGGTGACAGGTGCAGGCCATCTTTGGCAAAGCATTGTGGCCTGTCGATCATCTCATCCCAGGCAGACAGATACTTAGAAAGACACTAGAAGCTTAGCCAATTGTTGAAGTCAATCATTTTGTCCTTGCACTATGGTATCATTGTGGGTGATGGCAGGATGCTACTCAGAGCTAGTGTCATATCTGCCTGGGCCACATGGTCAGAGAGCTCCTCCATGTCTCTTTTCATGTGGTCCACGGAGGTACGTCTCAGATCATTAACTCCAACATGGACAATGACATAGTCATGTTTGTTCTTGTTGTGGAGTGACCTGAGTGCATGCATTATATAACAGATCCTGGCACCTGACAGGCAGCTGACAGTAACTTTTTCCTTGTTTAGTCTGCTGAGCAGGACAGCAGTGTGCCTGACTATAGAGTTGCCTATGACTAGTGTGTTGGGTACGTTGTTTTGCCTTAAGGGCTGAGGTTGAGTGGCACACTGATTTTGCACCTATGTGTCATTCGAGTAGTGTTGGGGGGTGGTGGTTGCTTGCGTTTCAGCTTTGGAGGTCTCTGTTGTTTGGGCAGATTTTTATTGAGAGCCTCCACTAATGTAGGTGTGTGTTTTGTGTTACTATGTGTGGGTTTGGGTGGTGCAGGTTTTGATGGACTATGTGTTGAGTGCTGTGTGGTGTTTGCCTTTTCCTCTTGACTGTCTAGTCCAGTTTTGGCTGGAGAGAGCTTGACTTCCAGTTTGGCAATATATGAGCATCTCTCACCGGTTGTAGTGTTGGGTGTTAGGAGGACCGGGTTGTTAAAGGATTAATGCACAGTACACTAACTATCTGTCATACATGTATCTCATGATTACAAGGTCAGACTGTCTAACCAAGAGGGTATTGGGCAGAAACCAGTCAAACAAGAAACAGCAGTTCCCCAGTAGTTCAGTGTGATGAGAACTATCTCAGTTGTTAATTTTGTACACCCAGACACAGTTTTAATCCAAGGAGTGGTAATAAGATGTGTGCATATTTACACACAAGGAATCAGGAATAAATGTACAAACAGTCAGATAATGTTAACAGATATTTTCCCCACAGGTTTACAGGTAAAGAAATGTGGTAGTAGCTGTATGAAGAGTGTACTAATACACCATGTAGAACTGTTCCACTGTCTAACCCCATGCCTGCAAATGACAGCAGGATAGGTACATACAACATGCCAACATGCACTCATCCCAAAACATGTCTCGCACGTGTCATGCTGTCATGGCTAGTGGTCACTGCTGTCAAGCTGTCAATAACCCTGGACACAGATAGGAAACCAGGTGAAGTATGCCAGTAGCATACTCACATAATCGCAGTGCAGAGCACCCCTTCTGTGCTAGATATGTAATCCTGATATGTATGAGTCCCCTTTAATTATGTATCCAGAGTTGTCACAGTTTGCCTCATACCATTCCAGGTTGACAGTTTAACAGATCTGTTTGTGATAGAGAAGCTATGGGCTATAGGTGGATGTAATGTGAGGGCAGACCTGTAGAGCATCGAGCAGTTTTGTTGTGAAAAATAGAAACCTATACAGTTGTTAATGGACTTTTTGTCTCTCCCCCCACCCCTTATCTGCTGCAATAATAATCATTCATATACTACAGGTATGTTGTTTTCAAAACCTAATGTTGGGACTTGTGTTCTATTATTGTTCATATATTTGATTGGTTGCATGTTAACATACCTTGTTCAAATATCATTGTTGGTGACCTGTTGCCATCAATGTTACTGGCATGCTGTTACAATGCATATTGTTGTTCTATTTATGCATGTGTTCTGTTTGTTATGCAACTGTTTCAAATCTGTTGTATGGGGTTAACTGGATCACCCACGCATGCTGTTAGAACTAATTTTGAAATGTTTTGTTCATGAATAACTAATATATTTTGTAAAACCTCAACCATGTAACATGTTTGGGAAGGCAAATCCTGGTGGATCTGCCTGTCCTGCCTCATTTGGTCATGGCACCAGACACCAGCATGTCTGGGACCCAACCTGGAATTGCCTCCTCCACTGGGTCTGCACCACCTTTGGGTGGAACTGCCTCAGGGGATGGAGTCTGTTCCCCCCTTGGGCGTGGGTGTGGAAAGGAGCCCATTACCTGGGGTATTGTGCGCAGCATCATCCGCATGGAGATGGATGGATGGCTAACCCAGATGGAGAGCCACCTGGCACACCTCAAGGGGCAGGCTGCCCCTTCTGTCCAGACCCAAGAACAGCCACCTTCAGGGCCATGAAGGTGGAGTGGTGACTGCCCATGGGTGGGGACTTCAGTCCTACTGTATCCATTTGGGGGCTCATGGGCTTTGGATTCCCAACCACACTCCCTGTCAAAGGTGTGTATCCCCCTCATGTGTCATATACCACCCCTGTTTGCTGTCTTGTCAGTTACAAATGCCACCTTTCCTACCCAACCTACCTCCCCAAACATACTAACAGTCCCTCAAACATCCCACTCTTACCTTAAAAAACAAAAAAGTCCATCTGTCCCACAAAAAATGTTGCCCCATATACAGCTGTACATTTTGCCCCATGTACAGTGAAATTAATCAATCTACCCACAAATTATGCAATAAATGTCTGTCGCCAACACCCCTCCCTGTGGGGTGTGAGGCTGTAAATTCCAAATTCTACACATTATTCACAGCTGTTGCTGCAGTAGTGGATTGGACATTCTAAATTGGCCCTAGGTGTGAGTGTGTGCGTGTGTGTGCCTTTTGTAGAAGGTTGGGCACCGGGCTGGCAACTCGACACTGTAAAACCCCACTGCTGAGCGGACAGATGATCCGCTGTGGTGACCCCTAACCGTGAAAAGCCGAAAGAAGAAGATTCACAGCTGTTGCTGCAGAAGAAATGTAGAGCTATGGTCTTTTCCTACTGCAATCCTGCACAACCCTAGCTGCTTTTCCTAATGTTTTACCATCTGCTTGCCCCAATTTCACCACTTTCCTATCACCCTTTGTTTCTTTTCTTTAATTAAAATTAGTGTATAATAAAACATAAACTCCGGACTCTACACGACTTATAATAAAACAAAGAATTTATTGGTGGTGAGCGCTTTCGCGTACTCCTGTACGCTTCATCAGACCATAAAACAATGCTATGAGACAAGCTATTATATACTCAAATTTTCCTATAGTTAATTAATTAAGATAATCAATTTAAATCAATTATTTAAATGAAGCTAATTAAATTTTAAAAACCTTGGTTAGAGCAGTTCACTTACAACATTGTATAAACTTGATTCTAAAAAGTTCATTGTTACAAAGTTACTTAAACATCAGTAACAAAACAATTTCTAGTCATAAACTATATAAACTATCCAGCTCTCCTCTAGCTTAGAATGACATTGAAGACATGTAAATATAATAGATGCATATCATTTTCTGAAAGCTTCAACTATAAATCATTTGTTGAATTTATAAACGAAAGGGAAAAGGAAAAGGGGGAGGGGGGGAGAAAGGGGAAAGGGGAAGGGGGGGTGGGAGGTAGGAAGCTGGAGAGAGAACAAATTTCCTAATCTAAATGAATAAGACTATATATAAAAATATTAACATCTAAAAGTGTAAATACATAAACTAAATATTAAATATTAATATAGATATGTATATAAATATAAATACAATAATAACCAGAAGAAATGTAGAGCTATGGTCTTTTCCTGCTGCAATCCTGCACAACCCTAGCTGCTTTTCCTAATGTTTTACCATCTGCTTGCCCCAATTTCACCACTTTCCTATCACCCTTTGTTTCTTTTCTTTAATTAAAATTAGTGTATGTGTAAGCAGGAATAAGCGGTGCTATGTGAAGTTAAGAGGACTTGGTCTGTTAACATTGCTTAGCTTCACGCAAAAAACGGGCAAACCTGCTTACAACTGTTTAAAAGTGCTTTAATCACTCTGTCACCATCAGCCCTTTTTCTGCCCACCAACAAAATAATCACCTCAGGTGGATTTCAAACCCATGACTCTGTCCACTACAAATCACAGCAACATACCACCACACCATCTGTGCTGTGAAGATTTGTCATGGTTTTACAAACATATCCTGCATTATGGTCATTTAGCATTAATGAAAAAAAGTCATCACTACAAAGTCTTGAATCCAGGACCCAGTGCACTGCAATCACAGTAATGTAACAATACCTCCAACTCCTAACCACAACTGGAACCAGTGAAAAAACCTTCACAGCAACTGGTAAAATCCAAAAAGCTTTATTGTACCAGACACCAATTGAGCGCTTTCTTCCCTACTGAAGGGACTTCATCAGAACAAATTCAGTTTTACAACGCAGCCCTTTTATGTAAAGAAGCACCCAGTTAACCAATTAATTATAATAAACACTTACATAAAGATGCATATAACAATTATGTGTATACAACAATTCAAAACATTACATGGCAATTACATATCAGATAAATTAACGTTCACTATAAAAACTTTAAAAATATTCACTCAAATGTCTAAAACTAATTATGTTACCCTAAAATATTTTTTAACTTCAAGCGACATGCCATATTCACATTTTCATTAATACCAGGTGTCTGGGTGGCATTCATCCTTAACTGCCACATTAACTCACATACATCTAAATGTACATCCAGTATTCAACCCTGAGGGTCCTTAACCAACTGTTGCAGTACAGAAAACTTAAAAATGTGGTCCTTATTCTCAGATATATGCCTAGTCAAGGCGTTAGTCATTTTGCTGTTTCTTATGTCCAATAAATGTTCCATAAACCTGTCCTTAAATCATCTACAGGTTTTGCCCACATAAAAAGCATGGCATGACTGGCATCTAGCCACATATACCTCATTTTTACTGCAACAGTTAAAGTGCCCTGCAATGTGTATATACAGTCCATTTAGCCTCAAATACTCTGGGCTCCCTCCTATATTCATACAACAATTTCCCATTCCACATTTACAATTCCCCCATTTTCTGCTAGAAATAACCACTCCTTCATTTCCTTTTTATTCTAAGAAATATTTGAATGATCTATCCCTCCTAAAGACAATCACAGGAGCAAATCCTACTTTTTGTGCAATACGTTGATAATATGACAAAATTTCCCAATTACGCCTGAGTATTTTGACAATTCCATCTGCATCCAAATTGAAAGTGGTAATAAAACTAAGCTTCCCATCAGGCTCCTCCTTTCTGACCTGATAGGCTACCTGACCTCTACCATTATTACGATCAGGCCTGCCCAAAATGGATTGGTAAATGCCATACTCTCTTTTTAATCACCTCTTTGGCCAACACTGCCACTAAACCACTAGGATATCCCCATTTCAAAAACATTTTTGATATAAACTTCACTTCTTCCCTAAATGTGGCATCTTCACTCACCATTCTAGCAGCCCTCATGAGCTGCCCCTCAATAATGGACTTTTTTTTGTACATAAGGATGCCAACTATCAAAATTCAAATATGAATTGGAAAAAGTAGCTTTACGGTAGATGCCAGAGGTAAGTTTTGCAGTTTCCTTATCAATTTTTAAGCCTACATAAAGATATGTTATATCTTCCACACTATAATCATAGGTAAACTTTAAAAATTCCACATTGGCATTAATATAGTCAAAAAAGGTTTGCAGTAACCTTATACTGCTTTTCCATACAAGAAATATGTCATCCAAAAAATGAGTGTAACACATAATATACTCTTTGAATTCACTCTTGAAGACATATTCTTGTTCCCAGAATGACATCACACAATTTGCAAAAATGGGGGCACAAGCTGAACCCATGGCTACACCTGTAGCCTGCTTAAAGTACTGTCCCTCAAAATGAATGTAATTGTTTTTCAGTACAATTTCCATCAAAGCAAGCAACATATTGATGGTGTCCTGGTCGTATTTGTCTGTTTTTACTAACTGATGTTCCAGCCATTCGAGCCCAGTCTCATGTGGAATGACAGTAAACAAATGACATACATCAATGGTAACCCATATTTTGTCTTTACATGTACAGATGCTATTTAACTTTTCTAAAAAATGCCAAGAATCCCTACAAATATAATCAAAACATTCCAACCCTTTGCGTAACTGTGCATCCAAAAATTTACTAATAAAGCAGATCTTTCCCCACTTTCCATCTACTATGGGTCTAAACTTTGGGTTAATCAACCCCTTATGAATTTTGGGGATACCAAATATATTAGACACCATAGGGTGATCATTTCGTACATAATTATACTGTTTTTCATCTAGCTGCCCTTCCAGCACCATGTCCTCCAACCTCAAATCAACAGTCCTATACATAAGATTGATTTCATTAATTGAACTTTCCTCATATACCTCTTCCATTAATAAAGCATTCATAGCATTGGAATAATCCCCGGAATCCATAATCACCAAGACACTTCCATTATCTTGCTTCATCACACGGATGCTGAGGTCTTTAACTATTTCCATCAGTAAAAGCTGTTCTTCTTTAGTTAAATTATAGTCAAATACATTCTTTTCTTTCATTAGCTGACTTATTTCATTTTCACAAACCTTTTCATATATACTTATAAAGTTATTTGTTGGTGGATTGAATGTACTTAGCTTCCTTAAATTATTAACTTCTTCCTGGATTTGTGTATTAGTAAACCATATTTTGCAATTTAATTTTCGTACAAATAATTTCTGGTCAATAAGTACTTGTGCCACATTACCTCTCCTACTCGGAACAAAGGTTAAACCTTTGGATAACAAATTTGCATACTCAAAGGTTAAAGGTCTACTGGAATAATTATAAATCATAAAGTCACCACTATTATTTGTAATAATATCTAATACTAAACATTTTTTATTTAGCAAAGCTATTATAACATCAATGTCTTCCTGTTCATTAATACAATCCATCATAGCTTCATCCATATGCTGTTCAGTTAAACTGGAAGCCATATCTAAACATTCAGGCATCATATTGTCATTTGGCATACTAAAATCAACAGTTAATTAACTACTATTATTTTCTGGGACCAAAGATTCATGTTGCCACCCACCAGAGGCAACACACATTATTTCTACAGTAAAACTTCGCTGTTCACCATAAAAAAATTGCATATTATGCTCATAACTATTAATATTGCCATGTAATGCATTACATTCTCCATTTTGGTCATTTTCCACATCAAATAACACATTACAATCTTTTATTCCATAAAACACTTCCCCATCAGTTTCAAGAGTCTCAATAGTCATTTTGGATAGTAGTACACTACCCTCCTGCTGGTTGACATCAAAGCTTTTGAAAGGACTTACTTCTGAGCAGTCAGAGTCCATGGGTTGCTTTAATTTTGTTTGTAGAAGTTTTGACCCCTTTGGTTCTTCGGTCTCACCCCTTGGTGATTGTATTCCCTCTGTCCATCTCCAAAAAAATGATTTTGTTGTTGTTTCCTTCCTCTTAGGCATTCAGACTACCGTAAATCACCTTTATTGGGTGAATGCTGCCTTACTTCCTGATCATGATGTATTCTCGGTGATGACATCACTTCCTGCTCTCTCCCATCCATCTGATTGGGTCTAGCATTACTGTTACCATGGTTTCCAGGAGAATATGGATACAAATGCCCTTTTACATACTCATTGAGATCTCTTTTTAGTTTATTGCATTTTCTGAGATATGTTTCCGAACAAAAAGTGTCCACTTTACTAAATATATTGTTATAGTTAGTTAAAAACTTGTCAAAGAATAAATCATTTTGAATGAATTCATTATTTTCATCCAAGGTTTTTGTTCAACTGTCTAGGGCTCGTGTGTTGTGTTTTACCATAATTTCCATCAGTTCAATTCCAACCTTATCAAAAAATTCATACAGTTTTTTAAGCATGTCTGAATTATTTTCAGACCCATTAGGATATTTCCACATCCTCAGTCCATGAGGAACCTGTTGTAGCTCAATATTTCTTTCAAGATATGAATTCTCCATCTGCAATTTCTTGGAAGAAATCAGGTCTTTTTCTAGTAAACCAAGCCGATCTAATATAGATAAATGTTTGTGTTGTCCAACAATATTAGGGACTGAACCCTCATGAAAGTTAAACCCATTAGTTTTCCACTCTGCAAGAACCACTGCTGCTCCTCTGGAATCATCCACTCTTAAACCACCAGAATTGTCCATTTCTCTGGGCTGGGTAGCCTGCGAGCCCCTAGTAGCTTGTGTTAGAGGCAAACCCAAGCTGCCAAAAATACTAGAGGCACCACTCTGCTTATCAATCAACAATTTTATCTGAGTAGTGTGCGTTGCCAGCTGCTGATTAAATTGTTGCAGCAGCTCCATAATGTCCTTGTTAGCTGTGGATCCTTCCATGCTGTAAAGGATAAACCAAATAACAATACCTCCAACTCCAAACCATGACTGGAACCAGTGAAAAAATCTTCACAGCAGCTGGTAAAATCCAAAAAGCTTTATTGCACCACACACTGGTTGAGCGCTTTCTTCCCTACTGAAAGGACTTCATCAGAACAGTTTCAGTTTTACAACCCAGCCCTTTTATATAAAGAAGCACCCAATTAACCAATTAATTATACTAAACACTTACATAAAAAACTAGAGAGACATAAAAATAAGATGCATATAACAATTATGTGTATACAACAGTTCAAAACATTACATGGCAATTACATATCAGATAAATTAACGTTCACTATAAAAACTTTACAAATATTCACTCAAATGTCTAAAACTAATTGTTACCCTAAAATATTTTTTGGATATAAGAAACAGGGAATAAGGACCACATTTTTAAGTTTTCTGTACTGCAACAGATGGTTAAGGACCCTCAGGGTAGAATAATGGATGTACATTTAGATATATGTGAGTTAAGGTGGTAGTTAAGGCTGAATGCCACCCAGACACCTGGTATTAATAAAAATGTGAATATAGCATGTCTTGTGAAGTTAAAAAATATTTTAGGGTAACAATTAGTTTTAGACATTTGAGTGAATATTTTTAAAGTTTTTATAGTGAACGTTAATTTATCAGATATGTAATTGCCATGTAATGGTTTGAACTGTTGTATACACATAACTGTTATATGCATCTTGTTTTTATGTCTCTGTAGTTATTTTATGCAAGTGTTTAGTATAATTAATTGGATAATTGTGTGCTTCTTTACATAAAAAGGCTGGGTTGTATAACTGAAACTGTTCTGATGAAGTCCCTTCAGTAGGGAAGAACGCGCTCAACCGGTGTATGGTACAATAAAGCTTTTTGGATTTTACCATTTGCTGTGAAGGTTTTTTTCACTAATCACAGCAATGTACCTCTAAACCATTTGAGCTGTAGGAATTGGCATTGCTTTTATAAACATATCATGCACTACAGTCATTTAACAAAATACATATCCGTAGTACTGTTATATAAATATCTGTATATATATATATATATATATATATATATATATATATATATATATATATATATATATATATAGACACACACACACACACACACACACACATATGTATATATATATGTGTGTGTGTATGAACAGATATCAATATGTATATCAAATTTATATATAAATACATATACATATATATATATATATATATATATATATACATATATATATACATACATATATATATATATATATATATATATATATATATATATATATGCGGTCTACTTCAGTTGGTCGAAGTTTCAGTACTTCGAAACCCACTTGTGCGAGACCACTTGTTCAAACTACTGAAACTTCAAAAACCGAGGACAGAGATCACAATACAGCGTGGAATGGGAATATTCCCTTTTCCTCACTGTAGTGCGATCTCAGAGTTGATATTTTTAAGTAAGGAGTGGGGGGGTGCAGGGGTGCTTGCCCTCCTGCAAACATTTTTTTGTGTTTTTTTTTTCTTAGTCAACCGATCTAGTGACTAGACTTCAGCAAAAGTTCACCTTCATTGAAATACACTTTCGCTGAAGTGGGCATCTACTTTTCTTTTTCAAAGTAAGGAAATTTTGACGCGAAGAAAAGTAGATCCATATATATATATATATATATATATATATATATATATATATATATATATATATATATATATTCCTTACATTTGGCCGAATTACACTTAGTCGAAAATGATTCCAGGCATTTCACTTCACTGAAAGCTCACTTCACTGAAAGCTCACTTGGTCGAAGTTCATTTGGTCGAAAATGGAATATAACCCATGCCCCACTGCAGTGCCACCCTGAAGTGAGAATATTAAATAAGGGGGGTGTGGGTGTGGGGGCATAGCCCCCCACATTATTCCAATAATAACTAAATATATATCAATGCATTTTTAATGGATATACCTTCTTATAATAGTGAATACATTAATATATACTCAACCTCTTACTGCAAGACATCTGCAAAATACCTGACAAAGTGAGGTATAAAGGGCAAACAATAGTGACATTTCAAATATGGCTGCTATACGCATAGAAGTATTCTAGAGTAGTATAGTTTGTTTTAACATATATTTTCTGATAGATTTCAGGTCTTAACCACAAATGATTGTTATCATGTACTGATGTCTTTGCTCACATCATCCCAGTGATTTGTCAGAAACCCACAACTGGTATGGGGAACAGACCAAACATATGAGCCATGCAGCTGGACAGTGTATAGACAGTGTATAGTCATCTGGACAGTGGAGAGGTATGACCACAGTCATGTAACAGAAAGGAAAAAAAACACTGAGAGCTACCAACCATTTCACCCAGCACCTTCTGAATTACAGTCAGACCAACAAGTCACTACCCCAAATCAGCTCTTGGGAATTACTCATGCATTTGCAAATATATTGTGCACTACAAGGATGTAACTGTAGGGAAAAGGAGACATTGGTTTGAAATTGTCCACCCACAACCGTTTGCATCACAGTCACAGGAACATACCAGTACCTCAACTGAACCCTAGAGTATCACGACTTTTTGAACAAACATATTCTGATTGCCAGTCACACACTACACCGACATATACTTCCCCAGGTCATAGTCTACTGGAAATCCTGAGGTATTACACAACATTTCTCAGTCTTCCCCTACAAACATATACACCTGATGGACCACCAGCAACTGTAGCAGCATGCACAGTCAGATAGAAAAAGATCTATGACACTCACATGTGCCACTCTCCCTATTCAGCCCAACAAACATTTACACACTACACTGCTACACAGTCTTGACAGTCTATTAACAATGGCCACACACACATAGCTCTCAGCTGTACAGATTTCAACAGAATGTCCAGGGCATGGAACTATATTTATGGCTACTGCAGTATACCACTTATGGATTTCTGCTAGGTCACTGGGATGATATCAGGATTGAAGTCACTAAATCATGATATACCATACCTCTCAACCTCTTACTGCAAGGCATCTAGTCAAAGTCTGACGTACTTGGGGACAGGGGGCCAAAAAGAGGGACATATCTCACATAATGATGTTACAAACTGAAACAGTTGCCGGTGTTACAGGGTTTGTTGTAACATAACATCCCTGAAGGATAGGATGTCTGAAACACAAATGGATGTCAACATTTACTGACTTCAGTCCTCACATTATCCTACTGATTTCTCCAAAACAGAAATTGCCCGAGGAACAGAACAAACGTAAGAGGCAAACCTCTGGGCATTCTGCTGACATCTGCACAGTTGAGAGGTATGTCAGAGACATTTCACTGTCAGACATCAAGTTCACACAGAAAATGCATGTCCAGACAAACCCTGTTAATCTAGCAATCTTCTATGTGTATAACAGCAATACTTACTTAGAATCTGTACTCAATTCTGGAACTTTGTCCCTCATTTTGTTGGGCTGTCTCCACATTTCCTGTTCTGAGAGATATTTCCACCTTCCTTCTGTGAAGCTGTAGCCCCTACACCTCCATAATGTCCTCCTCACAGGCAAGGAAAAGGGGCAAGGCCCACATGAAAGACAATTATAGAACTGTGTTGCTGTGGCACTGGCTAATAGAAAAACAACACAGTTGCTTTGGATGCAAGTAACAAGTGGGAGACACCAAGTGGTGCACAGGCCATCACCTGCTCATGAACATTACCTACAAATGGTAGGCTGCTGCCTATGCAAAACAGGTCTGAACCCATCTACACAGAGACAGACTGTGACTACACAAACCTAAACATTAGCATTATTCTGAGGAAACACTTCAGCACTATAACAGGTTTGGCAATCAATTAAGCATGTAATGGAATGCAGAAGGAGGGTTGCAATAATGTGACATAGGAAGTTAAACATTAGGTTGCAACAAGACTTGATGCACTCGCATGTATCTGTTCAGCACCTATGGCCATTCCTGCTGGCCCTGTCTGCAGTGACATAGATCACAGCTCTGGCACCTGAGTCACCCCAGCAAAGATCAGCTCATGTATGACTACTACTGGAGTGTCTGTTGTCTAATACTGACTATGACACTGTTAGGCCAGCTACCTGGGATGTTGTAAATATTCATATGTCGCCTGTGAATGCTACTATGATACATATGCTTGTCTTACAAATGTAAGAGACTTATATAGGGTATGTGCTTAGTATACAACTGGCACAGAAGTGTATGTTGAACTGTATGTTATATACGGAGCTCATATCTTGCAACTGTCCAGAGTATTGCAGACTGACCACATGTTTGCCTCATATTTGTAGTCATTGCCTCATACAGTTGTGTATTGTCTGGCAAATCACTGGCAATCCAGTAAAGACTGAAGTCATAATATAATAGCATACATTTGAATGTCAAATATCATATCCTGCGGACTGTTCCTGTGAATGCAAAACCATCTTTGCTAGCAAATAAGGGTGTAACAGCTAGATTTATAAAGTGTCACTATTTTCTAGCTTTTGCCCACCATTAATGTGTGCCTTTGTGCAGATGTCTTGCTCTAACAGGAACTAGGGGTCTTAGCATGAAACTCATGTCATTGCAAGCGTACCTTGTCCTGGAGGATGCTGACATATGTGCAGACACTGACATCTGGTTCGCAGCTGTAAAAGGCACACTAACCTAGCCAGGTTGCTCATCCTGTCATACATGTAGACCCTGAAACAAGCAAGTTGGTCACAAGTACCTGAAACTGCACTGATAAACCAAAGAAAAGGTACAAGCCAGATAGCCAGTCCCAGATGATTGTTTATTCCGCACATCCAGGAACCAACACTGATAAATCACACTGCAAACCAAAGAACATAGCTGTATGGATTCAGCAATACCTGACAGAACAACATCATCACCCTCAAGATAGGGTAAGCCTCTGTGGTGGACAGCAGCAATACACAAATAGCATAATAGGTGGAAATAATTGCTGGACAGGGCCAAGAAGGAGCAGGTGCCTAATTGGAAGACACCTTGGTCTGAACAAGCAAATAAGGTCACAGGTGAATTACCCTAACACTATCTTTGAGTGCAAATTGGACACATCCACCAAGGCCAGTCACTATACCTTCCACACATATGTCTGCAATCCCAGAGGCAACACCCAAATCTGCTCTGTAGTGGTGGCCAATAACACAACATACACATATGGCATAGATATAGCCAACCTACTGCAGACAGGTTAAGTGTAAACATCACCCCTTGTCCCCCCATTGGTACACATGGATATGCATGGCACCTGCCACCCTCCACTCATCATCAGGAAGCAGGTCCGTAATGCCCTCTCAACGGTAACACACAGAAGTCTCCATAGGCCTGATACCATCCCTGGCTGCATCCTATATGAACTCAGGCATGAGCTCTCAGCTCCATTACAAACCGTAGTCAACCAAAGCCTGAGCACCAGTGTCATCCTATCTGCACAGAGGACAGCCACTGTCATCCCTAAACACAAAAGCAGAGCAATACATTGACCCAGCCAATCATATGCACATCAGCCTAACTATCCTGATCTGCAAGGGCATGGAAGGCAATATCAAGGATCTTATAAACAGGAACATCGACAAACTCAAAATGCTTGAGCCCACACTGTGTGGTATTGTCAAAGGGAGATCAGGTCTGTTAAACCTGTCTGACCTCTCTGAATTGGTCACCAAACACAAAGATGAGGGGAGGATGATGCACACTGCCTACCTTCACCTAGCTCAAATCTCTCACAATAATCCCCAGGTGGTCATGATGCATAAGCCTATACAGCTAGACATCAACCTGTATGTTACCAGATTGGTAGCGAACTGGCTCAATGATAGTACCCACTTGGTCAAAGCAGTGGCAGCTACCTCTAGTAGTAGACTCAGTGTACCCCAACGATTGGCCTGGGGGCCTCTACTGTTTGAGATATACATGTCTGAGGTACAAGACAAAACAAGTGGTCTGTGGGTGACAAGGTTTACTGATGATTGCAAGTTGGCCACTGACATTCCCCTACTGATGTAAGCATCCTCCAAGAGGCCATTACCCAAATTAATGACTGGTGCAAGAAGCATTGCCTCAAACTGAATGCCAGGAGATGCATCATTTTTCTTGTTGTGGTAGATGTCATCCACACTAATTATGACAGTAATAATGTACTGAGCATGCAATCAGGTGGTGTGAGGCTCTGTACTCCACCCTTATCAGATGCATTACCGAGTACAATGGCTCCTTTGGCATGTAGCTTTCCAAGCAAATGCAGCAGTTGCAGAGACCACAGAGGTTCCTGACCAAGCAGATCCAGGGTCTGCAAAACCTATCCTATACAAATAGGCTGAAAGCCCCATCCTTGTACTCAGTCTCATACAGACTGATCATAGGTGACCTGTGTCTGGCATGCAAGGACATTGCCAAATCAGACTTGATGGCATTTCTGCATATCTGTAAGACAAACACCACTCATGCAACATGCAAGCAAGCCACTCACTTGGTCTGTGACATGTATCGTACTTGTAGGCGGGATAGTGTAGTGTCCCGCACAATACACTGTTTTTAAAATACCGTCCCTCCCAATGTCTAGCAGAGTACGTGTATAGCCCTCTTGAAGAGGAAGCTGGATGATTGCATGGGAAACAGAAAAGACACCCCTGGGATCCCATGTGTGTCACAGCTGGACAGAGGAAACAGGTGCTGACTTTGAAGGGACATGGGTGAAAGTCTGGACTAGGCTTATTAGAGCATCAGGGCCAATAGCCTGGTATCATCTTATGAACTTATGCACCTAGTACTTCACATGTTTCCTGTATGTATTGCAGACTGTCCTGCATTATTGTCTGAAATGAATCCCTGTGAGTCTGAACTGTGTAGGTACTGCAGTGATAGAGTATTCTCTTGTTCCTTCATCAATTATAATCACATATCATTAAACTTTGTCATTGTGTCTGGTCTGTATAGCAGTAAGTCAGCTCTTACAGTAATTGCATATGCACTTGGTGACACTGTATAGGTCACTCCAATAGCCTTGGTCTTGGTCACACTTACCATTCTGCTAATAGGCCCATCACATAGGAGGATTTGTCACCCTTTGTTGGGGGCCTTGCACTAGCTGTGAAAGAGATGGATTATGGCAGACAGAACTACCATAATGTCAGGCCTGAAGGGCCCACAGGTGGCAAAACTGTGCCAGACTTTAACAGGAGTGTGTGTGTGTGTGTGTGTGTGTGTGTGTGTGTGTGTGTGTGTGTGTGTGTGTGTGTGTGTGTGTGTGTATCAGCAAACATAATACTGCAGGGTATTAATTTACATATGTTGTCTTCCCCTTGCAGGTGAACATGGGGGTTGGTGTCTCTTCCCCTCACAACCTAATGTCAGTGTCTTAGCAGACTCCCATGATGATGGTGGTCATAATGAGGCACAGGTGGGGTTGTCGGGGCCTGAATCTGTGCCATTTATCCAACTTTCACCCATAATGTCCCTGTACACAGTCAGTATGCCCACACATACCCAGTCCCCAGCAGCACCAGATAATGGACAGTTGGAGGATGGTGGCATGCAACAGGCTAGTGCAGTGAGTATGGCAAGTGTGAGTGTAGACACCAGCCATAGCCAGAGAGCAGGTAAGCTCACACATGGGCAGATGGATGGGGTGTTTGCGGAGAAGTGCTGCCCATCTAGCCCCTGTTGCAAGTGCCACAGCAAGTGTCACCAAACGCATGTTACAGTCCATCATGGAGGCGCAGGGCATACTGACCGCAACACCAGACAGATGCTCAGGGTCATGAATTCAGCACTTCCAGCCATGCGCGATGACCTCCACAGCATTTGTGATGCCATATGTCATTTTGCCAATGTTGTGGATAGACAGTGGGGAGAGACATTGTCACTGCTCAACTGTGCAATGTCTGTGCTTGACCATGTGGTGGGAGTAGGGCATCAGCCAGGTGGACCTAGGTCAGCAACATGATCAGCTGAGAGCCCACGTGGCAGTGCACCTTCACATTCCCATAATGGCAGTACCACCAGCACTACCGAAGGGAGGGTGCTTTCCACACCACACCAGAACAGGCCATAGGCACATGGTCCTGGCCAGTCCAATCAGGGATGCAGATCAGCAGACAGCAGTCACCATTGGGGAGTAGTATTGCATCTGTCCTTGGGCCTGGTGGTGCCAGTGAAACTCCTGGCAGAACCAGTTCCTGCATCCCTGCTGGGAGATAGTGAACCATACCTCCTGCCATGTATGGTCAACAGCTGTCCAACATAACCCTGTGTTGGGCAGCCACATGACTTGATGGTGGGAGATTAGTGTAAGGGTTAAGGTGCTTACCTTAGAAACACAAGGTGCAGGGTTTGATACTCACATGGGGTAACTGGCTAGGCTTAAAATGGCCCATGAGGACAGTTAGCCTAGTACAAATCTATAAAACTCTTTTCTTGGGCTAGGCTTATATAGGCTCCAGGGCTGTTAGCCTAGTACACACCTATGAACCTATGAACCTATGGTGTGCAGACTAACACTCACACATCCCTATCACAGGCTGTTCACCACCAGACATGCACAACTCCTCTGTATGGCCCAGTTGAACACCACCCCTCCACACACACACACACACACACACACACACACACACACACACACACACACACACACACACACACTTGTAATCCCACACCACATCCTTTGCATGTGATACTTGTGCCATGACCCTGTTATCCATACCATCAATGCAGGGACATGCTCAAATGAATATGATGCACAGAGTGAACATAGTAAGGTGCTGTCTGCTGGCAATAGTTATGGGCACACACTGAGGTGTATGTACCTTGTTTCCATGATACACTATTGTTAGTACTTCTGACTGACTGTAGTGTCATATACTGTACTCTGTTTATGTTCCAGGTGTTTGTGGGCCTGCAGGCTGTGGGCATACTGACAGTAGCAATGATGAGTAAGGCGGAGTGGAAACACAGTGACCTTTTCATAGTCAAGGTACAGCTGTATATGTACATGTTTACCAGGTGTGTTTATAAGCAACAGTGTGTGAGGGGGAATTGTTGCAGACAGTGTGACCTTGCATACATACCCTTGACACAGCCAGCTATCCTTCATACATGTCACCTGGTTGTTCTGTAGGACCACAGGCTCACACATACAGAGGAGGTTACTTGAATACTGGCACTAGGTACCTCACAAGCTTAGCCATTACTTTAACTGCAGCAGATTCAGCTATCAGCTCCTGTTGCCCCTGCCATTTCTGTCACATCCACACAACCTTCATGCAGTTAATTAGGGTATGCCTGGTACTGTGTATGACAGGTTTGGGGTATGCATTCCTGACACAGGTCAGCCTGTGTTAGTCTAACCTGACAAATACCAACATGTGTTTCTGCTAGATCATATGCATGTCTGGCCTCTCATGCTGGTAATGCACACAAAGTCATAGTCCTATACATGGGATAGTAGACAAAGGGCTGAGCACAGCCCCTACCTGCAAAGTCTTATGAACGCTAGCACTAGATACATAACACAAATAGCACAGAGGTAATGTAGTGTGGCAGTGTCTGCCACTAATATTCAAGTGGGTGACAATTGCAGGGGCTGCTAGGATTGCCAATGGTGGGTTCAGAGGCCCTTAACATGTTAGTGCCATCTGACATGCACACACACACACACACACACACACACACACACACACACACACACACACACACACACACTGCTGCATAGGGACATGCATTGCAACTTACATGCACATGGAGGTGACACTTCTTAAAGTAGATGACCTACCCATCTATTTATGTACAATACACAGTGATACGACCATTGCATCCACCACAGTGGCTTGGTGTTAACAACTGTGTAACTGTGCTTGTATGGTGGATGATATCTGTATGGGCTGAAACTAGGGTGGCAATGAGAGAGTTCACAGTGTGGAAGAGGCACACAAAATGGTATAGCCCTCACATGCACACAGTAAAGACAGCCACAGGGGCTGTGCATACAGAAACACATAAACAGTTGCCAATAGACATATTAGTAACCCTACTTATCCACTTGTATGTACTATAGTGCATGACATGCTTCACATAGATTATACGCCTGGGACATAATACATAACCTCTCATAACAAGTAATCTTGTGAATGTCTTCATGGATGGTGGGATAACCCACCAGAAATAGCGATTGGTCTCATCTACTGCTCCTACAAACCTGCACAAGTGATAGAGTGACACACTTTGTATCAGCATGATGTGTCAGTCAGATACAATGTCTGATGCCGGCATGTGTGTCACTACAATAACTGTGACATATTTGGCAATGATATCACAGGAAAGCTTATTGTTAGGGGACACAGACCATGCAAACATGTGGATATTCCATGTACAGCTGTACAGATGACTGGTATGGGCTGTATAGTGTTACATGGTGCATGTGAGGCAGATGCCATTAACAGGCTCTTTAAAGTAATGTCATGGGTAGGGGGTCAACAGGCCTTAAAATGGTATAACCTACACACACAACACCCACAGAGGTTATGCTTCACCCACACTACTGCAGTTGTCAGTATTGAGATTAGACCCCCTACCTATCTAATTATTTGCACTATAGTATTATGCTGTTATTGTATATGCCACAGAGCTTAGAGGGCTGACAAGTGTATACAGGTACATCTAAAGTGAATGACATCAGCAGGCCTTGTAAAGTAGGGCAATGGGATCTGTACTGGGTGGTACATGCCTCAAAATGGTATAACCCACACCCCCAGAGGATATGATTCTCACCCAAACACACACATGATATGATTTTCACACACACACATATACACACACACACACACACGCACACACGCACACACACACACACACACACACACACACACACACACACACACACACACACACACAGCATCATAGTTGCCAGTATTGAGTTTAAAACCCCTACCTATTTAATCATGTGTACTACAGTGTTACACAGTTATCACATGTTCCATGCAGCTTATAGGATTTAACAGTGTCCCAAGGTACATCTAAGGTGAATTACATCAAGAGCCCATGTAAAGTATGGTAATGGGAAATGTACTGGGTGGACAGTGCATCAAAATACATTACCCTACAAACATACACACACATACATTTGCCAGAACTGAGGGTAGAGCTCCTGTCTATCTAGTTATCTGTACTATACTGTTACTTAGTTATTACATGCATCACAGAGCTTATAGGGCTGAGGGTCATTTGCCGTTTGCCAGGACTGGGATTAGAACCCTTCCCTATCTAGTTATTTGTGCTATAGTGCTACACAGTTATCACATGTATTACAGAGCTTATAGAGCTGACAAGTTTCTCCAAAGGTACTTCTAAGGTGAATGGCATCAGCAGGACTGCTAAAGTAGGGCATTGGAAAGTGCTGTGGGTGGGAATGTCCTCAAAACACTTCATCCTACAAACATACACACTTACAAACACTTGAACACAAACACACACACACACACACACACACACACACACACACACACACACACACACACACACACACACACACACACACACACACACTTACCAGGACTGAGATTAGAACCCTACCTATCTAGCTATTTGTAATATAGTGCTACGCATTTATCACATGCACTACAGAGGTTATAGGACTGACAGGTGTCCAATGGCACTTCTAAGGTGAATCACATCAGCAGATCTTGTGAAGTAGAGCAATGAGAAGTGTACTGAGTAGGAACAGCCTCTTAATGCTTAAACCTACAGTCTCTCTCTCACACACACACACACACACACACACACACACACACACACACACTTACCAGGACTGAGATTAGAACCCTACCTATCTAGTTATTTGTACTATAGTGCACACACACACACACACACACACACACACACACACACACACACACACACACACACACACATATATATATATACACACACACACACGCAAAGGCAGGTGATGTGATATTATAACCCCCACCTTAGTACTATTAGACAATGGAGCTCACCTTCATGCCGGCACATGCGACTGGTTATGACCGGTATGCCACTGTCTGCAGCAGGACATCACTCTATGCCATTCAGGGTATCCCTGTGTATGACCCACTCTCTATGTGTCCCACTGTGTGTCTTTCTCTATCACTGTCTGTCTCACTCTTCCCCATGTCTATGTGTGTGTATGTTTGAGATATTGTTATATGCTGCCCATATATATATATGTCTGTGTATCATACACAACAGATGCAGATATATCACATATGGGTCACCTACAGCTAGCTGAGGGTAATCCTGTCTGATGAGTGCATGTAGGGGCAGTTAAGTTGCACATAGCCTGTATGCAAAGATATATATGCACAATACAGTTATATAGTCTGATGTAGGGTTCCAACATGGCCTGTGATTCTCTAAGTGTAGGAGCATGCCCAGTATGACCTTCTATGGTGAAAGTGGGACTCCATTCCAGAGATAGTTGTATTCCAGTCCGGGGTTTTGTGTGCTACAGCATACCTCTCAGAAGTAAACAGGAATGTGCTAGGGGTACAGGATTTATTTTAGCAGACATTTTCTGACATATCTGAAGTCCGACAATGGAATGTATCATGTCATTACCTAGTGATAGACATCATCAGAACATCACAGTGCTTTACCAGAGGAATACAGGATGTATGATGCACAGACCAATATTATGAGCCCAACTATAGACATTCTTGCCCAAAAAGGCCAGTTGAGAGATGTGGCTACAGCTGGTTGACTGTTGAAGCTGTGTAAGCAGTCCAGCAACATGGTGATATACTGGCTGGGGATCTCCTGCTTGTGTGGTATTCTTGTTACCTGAAAAGTCATATCCCGTATCTCTCAACTGTACAGTTTTTGGCAGATTGTCCAGGTGTTTGTCTAGAAGCTTTGTCCAATCTACAGAAAGGTGTGTTTTTATGACAAGCTAGTTGCATATAATTGAGGACTGACGTTACAAAATGATGACAGGCATCAGTGTTTCAGACTTTATAACCTTCAGACAATTCCTGCTAATCCAAACCCGTTATTCTGCCAACTTTCTCAGTATGTAAGGGCGATATTTACAACATGTGCCTATCATTGGGGCTTTGTCCCACTTTTATTTATGACCTTGTCCAGATGTCTTGCTATCAGAGGTTGAGAGGTATGATTGTGGGTACAGAGTGCATTCTACTGTACAGAAATGTCCATTATATGTGTAGTATATTCCACATAGCACTGTGACTTCCAGCTATATCAGTGTCAGAGCAGTACAGAGTAATGTGGTGAACCATTGACAGACAGTTGTGTATAGGTTGATAGGTTGGTATGACATTGGTAGGGTATTGGCCCTGAAGCCCTTATAACCCAAGCAGATGAGAGTGTAGCCCATATTTAGACATGTCAGCACACAGAACCCCTGTCCAGCAGGGACACAGATGGAATCACATGACTGTATTTTGTGTTTCCCATGCACTTATACGAGGAGCACATCACTAGGGGTATTGAGGCACTTGGCTTGCTGTGGACAGGAAGTGTATTCCACAGATGGCGGAGTGTGTGGTACATGTAGCTGTCACACTGACAAGCCATACTGATATCATAGCCCAGGTTGATGCCGTGCCTACAGGTTGATGGAGTGGGCCTTGAGTTTCAGATGTGCAACAGTTCCATCAAGGCAGGGTCTGGATTGCTTTGCATGCCAGACAAGGGCCACCTCAGCAGAGTCTGTATGGAATGGAGTAGAGAGACAGTGCTGTTAACCTATCTGTGTAGCGTAGGTGTTTGGGGTTTGGAGTAAGGCCTTAATGTATGCAAGACCCTGGTGTGTGGAGACTACATGGTCTGTGGTGTGTAGGTTTGTGGAATTCTCATGTGTTTTTGCCTATGAGGTGTCCTTTGTTTGGGTTTTTGTTTTTGTTGCGGACCTCCACTTACAAGGGTGTGTGCTGTGTATTTGCAGGTGAGGTTTACTGACTCCATACACTCCATAGCACCTATGTTACTGCACAATTTGTTTTCGTGTGCACATTCTCCATTTGTCTAGCCAGTGGTTCCCCTTCCCCTTATGTGTGTCTCTTTGTCCTTCTGTAGTCCAGTCACAACTTTGGCCACAGTGGCTGCTGTTATGTATTTGTAACTCTGATGTGAGCGGGGTAAATGCTGTAACATCCCACACAAGGCTGTGGACTTCACACCTCTGAGTGTACCTATTTAGCAGGTTGTCCATCATTGCACCACTCCATTTGCTGTGGTCCTTAGATGGTTTGTGTTGCTATATGTTATTATGAGGCTACATGTGGGCCTAGCTGTCATACCGTCACAGACTGACATCTGGACAGGCCCATATATGACAGTCAGACAAAGGCCCACACATGAGGACAGGGTGTTAGCAGTATTCTGCCAAACATAGTCAGTTGGGAGACCGGTTTGGTAATTGCCTGCTTGCTGTTATGGGTATGACAGCTGCTTCTCCACTGACTGCCGTTGCTGTTTTGACATGGCCCTTTCTTGTTTTTCAAATAGTTGAAAGGCAACTGCAATGTTGCAGTTCCGGTTGTGGCAGTGCCAGTTAGCTACGGTTAAATTATTTCCGGCTCCACGAAGTCTCCTCTTCAGTTTTTCCCTTGAAACTAGTCTAACTCACAACCTAAGCACTCACAAAGCATCTTACAGCCCAGCACTTGCTCAGACCTAATAGCAAGCACTAATATACCCTGACACTGATTGCCCAGCAGGTCAATGCTCATTATTCACCCCTCACCAACCAAGTGACTAAGCAGCTCACCCTACTATTCATGCATGACCAAAGGGCAACTTCAGGTGCACTCTCCAGTCCAGCTGGTGAATCTGGGTATCCTGAGGCAATGTTACAATGGCCTCATGTACACAGACAACCCTCTCCTCCTACCACAAAACACTAACATATGTGAGAGATGCAATTATACAGCCAAACTGGAAACTAAACTGTCTCCACCCAAGACTGGAACAGACAGTCAGGAGGAGAAGGTTAACACTTGCACCACAACTCCAGCCGCACACACACCTACTAAAACAGCACTGGCAAAAAATACACATAAATACACAAAATCATACTCGGAGGCTCTAAATAAAAACCTGCAAAAGCATCAGAGACCTCCAAAGCAGATACCTAAACAACCTGCACTTTCCGTCACAAACCAGACAACACATAAAACACAAAATCAGTAAGCCGCACAATCACAGCCTTAAGGCAAAATAACATACCTAACACACTAATAATAAGTGACTCTATAGTCAGGCACACTGACGTCTCACTCACTAGGCTGGACAAGCAGAAGATTACTGTTAGCTGCCTGTCGGAAGCCAGAATCTGCCACATAACACAAGCACTCAGGTCACTCCAGAACAAGTACAAATATGACTCTGTCATTGTTCATGTTGGTGTGAATGACCTGAGACGTACCTCCCTGGACTACATGAAAAGAGACATGGAAGAGCTCTCTGATCATGTAGCCCAGGCTGGTATGACCCTGACCCTGAGTAGCATCCTGTTCTCACCAAGAATGATACCTCAGTATAAAGAAAAAAATGATCAATTTCAACAATTGGCTAAGCCTCTGGTGTCATTCAAAGGGGATCCAGTGTCTGTCAGCCTGGGACGACATGCTCGACAAGCTACGTTGCTTTGCAAGAGATGGCTTGCACCTGTCACCCCTAGGCTTTCGAATACTGGGCAAGGCTCTTGCTGCCCCCATAGTACCTTTTTTAGGCAAGGCTCAAAAGTCAAACCCACCTCCGTAAACAGCACAATTAACAAAAAACTGAGGGTTATGCTACTCAATGCCAGGAGTTTAAATCTCAAAATGCACGCGCTCGAAGCACTCCTCAGTATGGAGAACGTCGGCATCTGTTCAGTAACTGAAACCTGGTTCAAGGCAACAGGGAGCACCCCAGCACTACTGGGCTACAACTCATACCACACGTTTCGGCCACAGAACACGAACCGAAACACAAAAGGAGGGGGTATATCTATATTCATCAAGGATTCCTACACCTCCAGGTTAGTGGTGCAGTATGATACCTCTGAGATCATCCATGTGCAACTAACATCAGGCAAATCTGCAATGCAAATTGTGGCCTGCTACAGGTCACCCTCCATGACCCAGGACCACCACTCCACCTTTCTGGAGGCACTGGAAAACATGAAGGTCTTACCAAACACCATGATATTGGGCGATTTCAATTACCCTACTCTTCACTGGGAAAACTACTCGAGTATAAATTCCCAGGCCCAGTGCTTCCTGGAATTCATCAACTCAAACACCCTGGATCAGCTGGTAAACTCCCCTACCAGAGGTGAAAACATATTGGACCTGGTCATAACTAACATGGGTGACAGGTGTTCCACACCGGAGGTCAACCCGTCACTGGTTAGAGCAGACCATAAACTAATCACTCTGGATGTCCACACACCACCACCCCCAACTAAGGAAACCACAGTAAAAAACTTTTCTAAAGCAAACTTCACCTTACTTAAGACAGAGATGGTAAGTTTCACAACCCCACGCTAATGCTGCCCAAGATGTAGAAACCTTTACAAATTCACTCTATAAGTACCTACAAGGATGCATGGATTGTGCCATCCCTAGCAAAACTAAGACTCACTCCTCTAAGGGAAGGACACCAGTTTGGTGGACCCCTGCAATAAACAGGCTATACAATAGATGGAGGAAACTAGTTCAGAAAAAAAGCAAATCCCAAGAAGGAAAGACATCCCAAATCAGTATCAGTAAGAAACTGAGGTCCCCCATGAAATCATCCAAGGATAACTTTGAAAGAAAAATAGCCAAGGATTCAAAAGATAACCACAAAGCCTTCTTTAGCTGTGTTAAGAATCTAAGTGGCAACTCGCAGATATGCACTGAACTAGTGCAAAATAGCACAGAATATACTGAACCTACTGATATTGCCAACATCCTGGCAGATAGATTCAGTGCAAACTTCACCCCCTCTCACCTCCAAAAGGGCCCACAACAATACCGGAAAAGTGTAGTGTCCCAAAAATCACAGACACACAGGTGAAAACAGCCCATTCAAAAGCCAAAAACACAGCAGTGTCAATGGGACCAGATGGTGTCCCAGGCTGCATCTTGCACGAACTACAGAACAAACTAACCCCCCACGTAAACATGCTGTTCAACCTCAGCCTCTCCACAGGCGTCATGCCCATAGAATGGCACACAGTAATGGTTATTCCTTTCCACAAAGGAGGGGCCACAACTGACCCTGGTAACTATTGCCCCATAAGCCTGACTAGCCTGGTCTGCAAGGCTATGGAGCGCATCATCATAGAACTCATTAACAAAGACATTGGGAACCTCCAAACACTTGACTCAATCCAGTTTGGCTTTGTTAAGGGCAGATCATGTCTACTAAACCTGGTTGACTTCTTTAGGACAGTCAACAAGGCCATAGACAAGGGAATGGTGGTTCACACAGCCTACCTTGACCTCTCCAGGGCTTTCGACACCATTCCCCACTCAGATATTACAGAAAAACTCACCAGCCTGAACATAAACCCATACATCATGAGATGAGTTGCCAACTGGCTTACAGACAGAACTCACACGGTAAGAATAGCGGGCTCTAGGTCCGACTCTAAACCAGTCACAAGTGGTGTCCCGCAAGGCTTGGTCCTGGGACCCCTACTGTTTGGCATATACTTCTCAGAAGTACAGGCAAACACAGGAGGACTATGGCTAACCAAGTTCACCCATGACTGCAAACTGGGAGCCATAATTGACTCTCCGGCTGACATGGACATCCTCCAAAAGGGCCTTACTGAGACGGACACCTGATGTCAAAGTCATGGCCTCAAGCTAAATGCCAAAAAATGCATAGTCATCCCTTTTGGGAAAAACAAAACACCCACGAATTATCACATAGGTGGCAGCCCCCTTAATACAGAAGAGGTAATAAGAGATCTGGGGACCCAGGTAGATAGTAATCTCTCCTTTGACAATCATATTGCCAAAGTAGTTAGGAAATTCTTCTATGTGGCCCATCTAACTACTAAAGGGTTCGCATCTAGAAATAGAGGTTATAGTGCTTCTCTTCTCATCACTCATTAGACCCATCATAGAGTACAATGCCCCATTTTGGATGCACCTCACAAGACACTTCCAACAGCTAGAAAGACCACAAAAGTACATCACCAAGAGGATTACTGGTCTCAAACATATGTCCTATGCAGCCCGACTGAAAAAACTCTGGCTGTACTCAGTGGCATATTGCTTATTCAGAGGTTCAGAGGTGATCTCTGCCTGATTTACAAAGCCGTGTCCAACTCAGAATTGATGGACATGCTCAACCTAAAGAAATCCAAGTCACTGCAGCCACGCACTCTAGTGAGCTAAACCTTGCCACAACAATAAATAGAACATGCTGGAGGGATAGATTCCTGTCACAGAGACTCCCCATGCTTTGGAATAACATTCCAAATTACATCAGGCAGAGCACCTCACTAACACTCTTCAAGAGAAACCTTGACGAGTGGATGGGTAACAGAAAATATACCTCTGGGATCACTTCATTGGCTCTGCTTGACAGAGGATCAGTTAATTAATCAATGGGGGGGGGGTGAAAGCCGACACACTCTGGCTGGGCTTATAAATGCCCTCAGGCAGATAGTCTAGTACCTACCTATGAACCTATGACCCTATAATGTTAGGACAAGCAGAACAAATATACAAGGCGTACTTATGCTCCTTCTGTGACAACCTCTGTCATCCTAGGGGTATGGCTGTTGGCCAGTGACATGTTGTCAGTGCTGACACAGAAAGGTGGCAGCCATTTATAAACTGGCAGTACACTGACCTTCAGGTACCTGCTGTCCTACTAGACACCATACCTCTCAACTTCTGAGAACCAGACATCTGGACAAAGCCATAAGTAATTGGGGACAAAGGCCTAAATATAGGGACCATTTTTAAGTACTGGCCTTACAAACTTAGAAATGTGATATAATAACAGGTTTTGCATTCACATGCATTTTTCTATAGGGTATGAAGTCTGACACTACAATCTGTCATTATTTTCTGACCTTAGTCTTACGTGATTTGCCAATGAATTGCCAGACAACCACCATTTCATGATATACAGGCCACAAATATGATGCATACCTCTAGACATTCTACAATAGATCTATACAGTTGAGAGTTATGGTAGACACTGTGTAAGTTACTCCAAGTTGTATACTGTCCATATGTGTGGCCCTCTGTCCATAACCTGTCCAGTTTTCCTGCAATAATAGATATTGATGTCTGGACAGTGTGTACAACTCCTACCATAGGTGCAGCTGGCATGCAGAATAGTTGGCACTGTAGTTCTTGGAACATGACCCTGTTAACCACAGTACTGTACCTAGGCCAATAGGACACAACAGCCGGGAGTAAGTGCTGTTCACATCTTGACAGTATTAACAGCACATATACATAGCTCATTGACCCCTGCATATTGGGGACATGCAACAAGTTATCATGTTGATTGGGACAGCCCTAGCAATGTGTGCTCTGCTGCTATTTCCATACAAACATACATGTTTCTGGATTTCTATGGGAATATAGGTGTGGGGGCACCTGTTAACTGTACACATTTGCACAGACTGTGCTGACGTTTGCTTTACATTTTGGTTCCATTTAGCATAGTATTGTGCCCTGTCTTGGAGAGTAGAGCATACAGTTGAGTTTCAGGCTTCTTACCCTTCAGAGCCTTACTGTAACTGCAAGACCTGCTGTACTATCACTGTGTAAGTCTGTAGGGGGGTATTTCATCACTGTTGCCATTTGTGGGCCTTTGCCAGACATTTCTTTATGGTTTTCTATGGATGACTTGCTGGGTGGGGCTGAGGGGTGAGTGTGGGACCCGCAAATTGACATCCGTGCCTGTGACCTATGACCCCCCAGTTGGTTGCCCCCCCAAATATACTGCAGTGGGATTTGTCACCTTGGGTACTACTGCATAGTGTGGGGAAGCCAGTATTGGGCAAACATTTCCTGGTGTCCCACATAGCTGTCAGTTGTTTGCCACCCCATTCCCTTGCATGCATGCAGCGATACCATAGATATGCTACCAGAACATACTACTCCATTCATTTTTTGTTAAGATGACTGACTTACGTTGTGCCTGCAGCAGTTGTGAGGACAGTGCTTGAGGGCCGCCTATGTTGGATGCATGCAGTACACTGCCTATACATGGTAAGGTACAGGTAGTGTGATGTGTGTGCCATCCATTCTACTGTGTGCGCGAGTCAGAGAGAGGTGTCAGTCCCTGGGCCCCTACAGTGTCAGTGTGTGTGCTATGCACTGCCTCTTTGCCAAGGCCAGGGCATACTGGGTATGCTTCCATCTGCCTACAGGAGCAGTCTCAGGAGGTTCCTCCTCCAAGTCCCTCTGTGCCTGTAGGGACATTGGCAATGGTGTGGGGGCTGTGTGGCCCTTCCCCATGCTGCTCCTGCCATAGCTGTTTCCAGAGGATCATATTGTATAGCATGGCACATACTATGAACATGTGAGCACATGTGGCTGGAGAGTACTGCATGGCTCCACCATCATACTGGGAGACTTCAACTACCCTAACATAGATTGGGTACATTATTCTAGCCCTAACACCCTAGCCTAAACGTTCCTGGAATTCAGAAATTCAAATGCACTGGAACAACTAGTCACCTCTCCCACTAGGGGAGATAATATACTAGACCTGATCATCACAAACATGGGGACAAAATGCTCCACACTGGAGGTATACCCCTCACTAGTAAGATCTGACCACAAACTAATCACCCTGGATATACATATCCCACCTCCACCCCCAGCACAAAAGACCACAGTGAAAAACTTCTCAAAAGCAGACTTCACTCTTCTTAAGACTGAGATGGTATCCTTTAAGCCCACTGGGCCAGTGGATACCACATCCCACAATGCTGAATCCTTCACAAATGCTTTCTATGGACATCTCCAAGAATGCATGATCATGCAATCCCAAATAAATCCAAGTCCCTCTCCACCAAAGGCAAGCGTCCTGTCTGGTGGACCTCAGCCATTAACAAATTGTATAACAAAAGAAGGAAGCTACTGCACGACAGAGCAAAATCCCATAAAGGGAAGACATCTCTGATCAACACTAGCAGAAAACTACGTTCTCTCATAAAAACATCCAAGGCCAACTTTGAGAGAAAAATCGCTAAGGACACTAAAGATAACCACAAAGCCTTCTTCAGCTATGTTAGAAACCTGGGGGGAAACCCTCAGATATGCTCAGAGTTAGTTCACAACAACAAAAAATACACTGAACCCACAGATATTGCCAACATTCTGGCTGACAGGTTCAGTGCAAATTCTCCCCTCCCTCACCCCCAAAAGAAGAAATACTTATCCCAGCTGAATGTAATCTCCCTGTCATCTCAGATGTCCAGGTGAGAGCCACCCTCAGCAAAGCTAAAAACACAGCATCAATGGGACCTGACGGTATCCCGGGTTGCGTGCTACGTGAACTCCAAGAGGAGCTAAACTCACACATAAAAATGCTATTTAACCTTAGCCTTACTACAGGATATGTACCTGAACACTGGCGTACAGCAACAGTGGTCCCACTCCACAAAGGGGGTACCTCTACAGACCCTGGGAACTACCCCCATAAGCTTAACCAGCCTGGTCTGCAAAGCTATGGAAAGAATCATTATGGAACTCATAAACAGAGACATTGGGGACCTACAGACACTTGACCCCACCCAGTTCGGCTTTGTAAAGGGCAGATCCTGCCTTTTGAACCTGGTTGACTTTTTATAAACAGTCACTAGAGCCATTGATGAGGGCAAAGCAGTCCATACAGCCTACCTGGACTTGGCTAAGGCCTTCACACAATACCCCACTCAGGCATCATAGATAAGCTCAACAGCTTAAATGTAAACCCTTATGTCACTAGATGGGTTGCAAACTGGCTAAAGGACAGAACCCATAAAGTTAAAATCGCTGGAGCAATGTCAGACTCAAAGCCAGTCACAAGTGGTGTCCCACAGGGATCTGTCCTGGGACCCCTCTTGTTCGGCATTTATTTCTCAGATGTTAAAGCAAACATGGGAGGGTTGTGGCTGACAAAGTTTGCAGATGACTGCAAACTAGGTGCCATAGTCGATACACCAGTGGACACATACATCCTACAAAAAGGCCTAACAGAAATGGACAACTGCTGCCGGAGTCATGGCCTTAAACTAAATGCCAAAAAATGTATAGCCATCCCCTTTGGGAAAAACAAAGTACCCACAAATTATCACATAGACAGCAACCCACTGAGTACGGAAAAAGTAATCAGAGACCTAGGGACCCAAGTCAACAGCGACCTCTCATTTGACACCCACGCTGCCAAAGTGGTTAGAAAAACATTCTACCTTGCACACCTTATCATGAAGGGATTCACATCCAGAACCAAGGATGTCATTGTACCCCTATACTCCTCCCTCATCAGACCCATGATTGAGTACAATGCCCCATTTGGTATGTATCTCACACGGCATTTGCAACAGCTGGAGAGACCACAAAAGTACCTCACCAAGAGGATCAAGGGTCTCCAACATATGTCTTATTCTGCCAGACTAAAGAAACTCCAGCTCTATTCAGTAGCATACCACCTGCTCAGAGGTGATCTCTGCCTGACGTACAAGGCCATGTCCAATCAGAAACTGATGGACATGCTCCACCTCAAAAAATCCAAATCCATCAGAACCACGAGAGCTAAAGACTTAAACCTCGGCACAAGTATGAATAGGACATGCTGGAGGGATAGATTCATAACCCAGAGGCTTCCCATGTTCTGGAACAGGATCCCAGTTCATGTTAGACGGAGCCCCTCACTGACTCTCTTCAAGAGAAATCTTGATGAGTGGATGGGAGATCGTAAGTTTACCCCAGGGGTCACATCTGTGTCACTACTAGACAGGGGCACAGTAAACTAATTCTATTATATAAGGGGACCTTCACTGTGTCACTACTAGACAGAGGCACAGTATTCTAAATCTATTCTGTGCATTTTGTACCATTTTATGGGGTGGCAAAAGCCACATCACTATGGCTAGGCTTACAAATGCCCCAGGGCAGATAGCCTAGTACTAAACTATGAAACTATATGTCAAGGCAGCAGAACCGTGACTTGAGCATCCCAAACACACACTCTATAATGATCCTGGTTTGTGCATGTACCTCATTATGGCATTCTTGAGTGTGTGTGTGTGTGTGTGTGTGTGCATTTCTGATGGGTGTCATCATCCACAACTCCAGTGCATAGCCAGCATCCCCCATCAGATGGCCATATGGGATGTTCCCCCTGGCAAATCCCTGGTACAGCTGTGAGGAATGCCAGATGTGGGAGTCATGATAGCTTCCAGGGCTGCCAGCATACACATTAATGATAATGCCCTGGGCATTGCACACAACCTGGCAGTTGATGGAATGAAAGCCCTTGTGGTTTACGTAGACCCTATCCTGTTCACCAGGTGGGGCTTGGATGTGAATGTGCATGCAGTCTATGGTACCAAGTACCTCCGGGTAGTCTGCTACATGGTGGAAGAGACGCTTATTGCTGGTCCTCACCTTGCAGGTGCTGGGGAAGTAAATGTGCTCACTGGAATGTGGTAGCATGACATCCAGGAACTGGTGGAGTACCCTGGTTGCAGATGCCTGTGAGACCCCCATGATGTCCCAAGTAGGTATTTGGAAAGTACCTGTAGCTATTATTCTTAAGGCTATACATACCTTAGTTTCAACTGGGATGGGTTCCCCTCTGTTGGCTCTGGATCTGAGGCAAGGCCGGCACAGCTTGCAGAGTTGCTGAAGTAAGACCCTATCCGCCCTGTAGCACTCTAGTATCTCCAGATCATGTAGTCCCTGGTAGGTTACCCTGAGTCTGAACACTCTTCTCCTCCTCCTCAGTCTGGGACGGTTGTCAGCATTATCCTCCTCACTGCCCTCAGCCTCTAGCACATAATGATGTATCAAAGCAACAGCAGCCCCTAAAATTTTGTCAATTAAAATTCCCCTGAGTGTATACATCAATGGTGCAGAGTTTGTGGGAAAAAAACAGACTGAAAGGTGTTTGCATAGTTTATACTGTAGTGCTGCAGATGTTGCCTGTGTGATTGGCAGACTATGATACATTCCACCTGCCAGCTTTATTATTTGTACTTGAGTGCCTTTATTCTGCTACTTCCTCTTTTTTTCTTCCCATTTCTGCCTCTTCTAAGCACGCACACCCGCTGCTCAAATGTAAACAGTTCTGCTGGTTCCTGTTTTTTTGTTTCTTTCTTGTATCTCTTGTGTTTAAGCCTCACTGCATGCCACCACGCAGACCCATGCAGCTATAGTAAACAGTTTTGTGCAGAAAATACCCTTCCAGGGATGTGAAAACACTCAGCATTTTGTGATGTAGCTCAGACACACACCCTTGTTTAGCTTTACTTAGGTAAATGTATATAGAGGCAGCGGAGCTCCAATGTGCTTACACCAAGCATGACACACCCCCTTTTCATGTCAGCTGCTTCTCCTGCTTACACTGCAGCATTATTGCTCCTACACATTTAGGGGCAGGTGGACACGGTCTCCCATTTTGCTATTCCATAAATCTAACTCATTTGCATACCCCACTGCCTTAGTCCCTTGTTACACCACTACACCAGAGTGTTTTTCCTTAGCACCCAGTGTTACCTCTTATTGTTTTGGTTCTGCATGCTACCCACTATAATGGCAAAATGCAGATTTCACTCATTTTTTTTATTTCTGCACGATCTTGTTTGTGCTCTGCTGTGCTACACTTAAAACAGCCGAAATTGGCCAAAAAATCTTTTATTTTTATAATTTTGCAA
>NC_056728.1:1581676032-1581686032 GCF_019279795.1 Protopterus annectens | reverse complement strand
ATGTCCCATAACACTGACTTACCACTCCATGTAAGTAACCACTTGGCCATCCTAAACAAAAATGTACCAACTCTGAGATCACACTACCACGGGGGTAAGAGGCAAAGTTCAACAGGATGGCCAAGCAGTTACTTATCTGGTGTGGAAAGTATATATATATATATATATATATTTAAAATCTATGCAACTCAAGTTAATATTCATGTTTCCTGTACTTGTGTCTGGGTTATATGCATAATATTAAATGTAGTGTATTGTAACCACAAATCATGACTCTTATTTGCAAAAAGTACAGATACTAGTGTATGTAATGTATGACTGCTACCTTTGTTAAAAGATATTTTCTCTCTGGGCCTCCACTACAAATGGGTTTCTTGCCCAGCCAGATAATCCTGGTAAACACATACAAAAATAATAAACAAATAGATGGCTAATATGAATGTGAAAGATCCCATCTCATTTATCAGGAAAAGATGAGGTTTCTTTGTATTCATTGAAACTGATAAGAGTAGGGGATTTTCATTGGTGTTCTAGTTAAATTGTTCTCCATCTATAGACAAAAAAATACAGTGATGGAGGGCTGGAAGAAATGCTAAAGATACAGACTGTTTATCGTGTTATGTTGTTAAAACTCTCACTGTAGACTGTTTCTTGACATACAGAATAAGTGGGTCTATATCACTTCAGCGAAGTGACAATTCAGCAAAAGGCATTTCATTGGAAATGCTGTTCATCAAAATCCACTCTGCTAATTATATACACCAACTACGAGATCGCACTATAGTGGAGAAATGACAAATTTCCCGATTCTCACTGTACCGCGATTTCAATATGAACAGTTCGAAGAAAGGCATGCTCGATGTACGTAAACTGAAAATGCTATTCACTGAACTGAATTTTTTCTAAAGTGATATAGACCCGAATAAGCAAGATTTTATGATGCTGCATTGTTTTATCCATAAATAGAATCAAATTAATACAGGCATACTTATAGATAGATAGATAGATAGATAGATAGATAGATAGATAGATAGATAAGTAAATATTTCAGGGCTAAAGTGTTTCAACATTATCTTAGTTTACCCTTGCAAAATATAATATCATAACAACATTCATATTGACTTCATATGCACAAGTGTCGGTGAATGAATGGATGTGTGTTTGTGTGTGTGCGTGTGTGTGTGTGTGTGTGTGTGTGTGTGTGTGTGTGTGTGTGTGTGTGTGTGTGTGTCTGTATTTATTGGCGTTGGTGAGTGTTATTTTGCAGGACATCCCTAAATTAGCTTCATATTTTTACCCTGTCCCTTTTTTTTTGGTGTTTTTTTTCCTCATAAACCACTGAGGATTACCTTCAGTCAACAATACCAGTTATTAGGGTCTCATACTTCTTATTGTTCAAAAATGTATTTTAATGCAAAACCATTTATTCTATTAATTTTAATTGAATAAGAGCAATATTTATAAATTGTCCCTGAATTTGGGTCTTTGTTCTCCATTATTTTGACTTTGCCCAGAATTCATGAACAAAAAAGGTGAGACATATTGAGAGTGGGTCTAATGTGATTACATGCATGCTTGCACTAAAGTAATCATATTTCTATATCATTATTCATAAACATGTGTACAGCAGTGCTACATTGGTTTCACTGCACACAATAATTTAATGCAATATTTCACCAAATTATATGTGCACTAAAAGAAATCTGCTGCGGAGTTGTAAAATCCCATACTCACCCACATGTGATAAAAGTACCCTACATCACTCCCAACTATCACCTACTAAGAAGTCATGGAACCCCTTTGGTAGGTTATACTTCTTAAGGTCTTCATTCATGTCATAAAGTTTGACAAAACTTTTTTGCCTAGAACTGAAGCTTTTATTTGCTATAACAAAGCATTTACCAAACTGTTGGTATAAATGCATGGGTTTCATTTGTTTGAGTCGTTCAGAGAACTATGAAGCTTTAAATCATTCTTTAGGCTTGAACCTCTAGTAAATAATAACTTAAAGGTTTTATGACCTCAGAGTTGCTTATATTAAGCAAGGCTGTACATGTACAGAAAGCAAAGCCTTCCATAAGGGGGGAGTTACTGTCTTGCACCTTATGAGAAGTATTTTTGTAGATCTGAGCCCATTTAATGGAGCAGTCTCGCAGCATTATGGTTCACTGAAAAATGATAGCTTCAGGTGTACTTCTGCCAAATAAACAACCACATCCTTCTTGCTTTTTTTCCTATTCCCATTTTAAATGCAGGAATGGCATTGTTTGTGGCAGATGTTTGATTACTTTGGACATCTGTCATGGTGTACTGTTCTACTGTGTCATATTCTACTGTGGCATGCTCTGTTATGGCATGTTGTGGTTGACTAACACTTGCACCATTATCTGCTTCAGCCATCTGACTTAGCATCTAATTTACCAATATGTGTGAAGCAGCTGGTACAGGAAGACAACTGCTAACACTTAATGTAGTGTTACTGAGGTACTGAATTCCTGAGATGCCACCCTTTGTGATGTGACCTTAAACCAAGATCACATCTGATTGATAACAACATAGGTGAAAATTCCAAATCCTATGGTACTTATTAAATGTAATTATTATTCATATACTTGTTTTCAAAACTGAAAAGTGCTGGGGTGGGAGTGGATTTAACGTGCGTTCTAACCAGATTTTTCTGCCTGTGCAAATACCAACTTGGATTTTCCTTCTAAATTGACCAGATGCTTTGTGGGACTACTATAGTTAATGAAAGAAAACAAGCAAGCATATAAATAAATGATATCGCCATAGCATATGCACAACTGTGATAACAGTCCTTTGTATTTGTCACATCTCTTATTATATATTTATAAAATCATAGCCTATAACTGTGCATATTCCTCTTATTTTAATGACGTCTTAGTGCATTTGGCATTTAATGTTGCTCTGAAATTCATGTTGCACTGTATCTTACCTGGATTTGTAAAGCTCTTCTTCAATAAGTTTAGTGTAGTTTCAGCTCATTGTCATATATTATCTATATGATTTGGCAAGTAGCTATTAGGTCAGATACTGATGGAGTAAAGTAGAAATTTATGACCTCTTCTTCTCTGGTCTGCTACTGTATTTCTTATGTATGTCCAGCATATCCATAACGGTCTTTCTTATGGGAGGCATGAGTAATGGCTGAGCTCATCCTCTGCATCTTGTATTCATAGCATATTGCAAGATGTTTCAGCATGGCCATGTCACAAGGATGGCTGCATTGCTATGTCATACCAGACTGAACAACAACAACATTACTTACATTTTCCTAACCATCTTCAAGACCACAGTAGATGGCCTGCTCAGTAAGACATTTGAGATGAGCATGATATTTTCTTATGTGTGGCTTTCATAGTCTGTGGGCTAATTTCTGCATGAGCTACTGCAGTATCTATAGTTGTAAAACCATGCTTAGTATGCGAGTAACATACCTAGTGTCCTGATGTCACATTGTACGAATTACATGCACTCTTGGTGCAGCAGACTAGAAGTGCATCATTCTGATCTCTGTGCTTTAATAGCTTAAAAAGGCTGCTAACTTTTTCTCCATGGCAGTAAAGTGTGTTTTGTGCCCATACTGTGCCCCTGTTCCACAACAAGGGAACAAGTGACATAATAACCCAATGCCGCATTATATCCACCTAGTCCCTTCAACAGTGTTAACCAGTGATGACAGTATATC
Source organism: Protopterus annectens (assembly GCF_019279795.1). Taxonomy (NCBI): domain Eukaryota; kingdom Metazoa; phylum Chordata; order Ceratodontiformes; family Protopteridae; genus Protopterus; species Protopterus annectens. Next base: position 1,581,682,323 of record NC_056728.1, on the reverse strand, counting down.
CTACATCTAACTGTAATCCTTCTATACTGTTGATTCCTACTCATGATTTTAAAGTAGTATAAGTGCACCGTATATCTTTGCATCTTGTCTTATCTAACTGTTTTCATGTGTGTTGATGTTCTCATTTGTACAAAAATTGTAACCATTTCATAAATGTATTTACTGTTAATGTCTGTACTAATGTTGTACTTAAATGGGGAGCTTTTCTCCCCGGGCCTCCTCTGAAAAAGGACTGCTTGTTCAGACGGACATTCTCGGTTATCAAATGTCAAATAAATAAAACAAATAAATAAATACTCTGCCCATGCAGTCTGGCTATCCATTTGTTTAAGTTTTTAGAGTGCTTATCATCCATTCATACAGAATATCATCGCTATGGTGCTGCCAGGTGTGGCCTATGATAAACTTCACTGACATGTACTATCGCTGCCTTCCACATGCATTGCAGTGTACCCCTAATGGGCTTGTCACCTCACCAGGGAAGTACCAGTGCAATGTTGTTTTCTGCTCCTGATGTTTGGCTGTCAGTCTCTTCACTACGGAAGCTTTTACTTCCAGGCTTTTCTTATAATATTTACAAAGTTTTACATCTTGTCTACTGTCTTGCATTTCACTAGGCATGATAATGAATGTCAGGCCTGTACCCTGGTTTATGACATAATTGGTATCTTGGTTTATGAGTTACCTGTGTTGGACACAGCTTTGTGTCCAATGTGCTTCTTATGGTTGAAACATGATGTAACAGATCCAGATCTTGGCTAAATGTATAAATATATATATATATATATATATATATATATATATATATATATATATATATATATATATGTAGAGAATATGTTGAGGGCATTCCCCTCTGATGCAATTATGCATTTATTTATTTTCTGTCTATGATGTTATTTCTAAACATTCTACTAATAAGAAGTTTGTTGATTACGTCTTAAATGAAGTTCATTTACTGAGATATTGCCTGTAGGTAAGGACCTGAGATGGAAAATCCAGTGATGTCATTATTCATTGTGCAATCCTAAAAAACAAAATCTCATTACTTCCTAAAGTTTATGAATTAAGAGCCTTCTAGAAATCTTGCTTGAATCTTGTAGTGCTTACATGGTAGCAATTTTCCATCACCTTTCTCTCTACTGTGTTTTAAGAAGTTTATATGAAGCGTAACATGAAACCTTTATGCCTTTTTTCTACTAACAACTGGGTAAACGTTGCAATGTACACTGGTCTTCAAATATAAATGAGGAAAATAAAGCAGCTGGTAGGTTGGACAAATACGTTGTTTGCACAATAGCTAATTATACTTGCTTTCTACACCCAGACATTAAATCTTGTCTATACAGCTTCCCACTATACATGTAAGCAAGCCTGTACAATGCCAGTTCCATTTTGTGTTTAAGACACTGGTTTGTAAGTTGGCTAAGACATATTCTAAGTATATGGAATTACCTCTAATGACAAGGTGTAATGTTATATATGCCTGATGGAACTCAGGCACATTTTATAAGACACAGAGGGAAAACAGCAATTTTAATTTAATGGAATCCAATTCAGTAAAGAAAATGAATGGCACAGTACCTCCATCTAGGGACAAGATGTTTTTTTTCCTGTATTTCTTTTATACTTCTCACAAAGTGAAAATAAATATAACCCACTGCCTGATGACACATAATAAATCAAAATAATATAAAACATAAATGTTGATGTGAGAATAAAAAAACAGAATTGACCTAATGACTATATTTCCTGTGATGATTGTCTTACATTTTCCTGATCTGCTCTGTGAGCCTTTGTTCTTCCTATGCTGTTTTTTAGAACTGTATTGTGTTTCTGTGCTCATCCTGACAAAGTTTTAAGTCACTTCATTTCAGCCTTCACTTGTAATATACAGCATCTCATTACAATTCTTTCCTGAAGCCAATGTCTTTATACAGATATTTCATATTCTTCCAACTTCTCTTTATGTACTTTTACCTGCATTGTGATTTCATCACAGCTGAAAACAAGTCAGAACTTCATGTCCATTTGAAGTACACATATAATACCTTTTGTGATGCCCGTGCACTGACCCCGCAATCAAGGAGCCTCAATCCTCACCACTAACACCAGTGAGGGGCATCAGTATAGGGAAAGGATAATAAATACACACATCGTAAAGTACAATTTCCCTTAAGAGCACACAGAGATCACAGTCAGTCTGGGGCTGGTCTCTCCCTTTCTCTCCAGGTCCCCAATAAGACTCCCCACTGGCAAAGCTATAGGGTCCAGATCTCAGCCTAGTGGGCAAGCTAAACCCTCCAGCACCCTCTCTGCCCAACCAGTGCTTTGTGTCCCTGCCCAAGTAGCTGACACACACAAACTTTGAGGTAAGATTTATACAACCACACAGACACTCCTGGGGAAGGCTGGCACAGGTTCTCCAGCTGTACCCCTTTTACCCAGACTATACGGTAGAAATCACTGCCACCACCAAGCTAATATTTATCAGCTACTCAAAGGCCCTTAAAAGGGTGTCCAATTATTACTGTGCAATATTATCCAAATGGTAAGTGTAACCAAACAGTCAAGACTTATTTGGAATGACTTGGTATAGTATCACTATATATGTATATATGGAATACATGCATTTGGTCGAGCGACTGAACGTCGATCCATCATAATTCTGAACTGTAATGTCGAAACTCGTAGGCACGAACGCTCGTAATGTCATGTGCAACATCGAATTTGAAATTCCCGATCGCACAACCGCCACAACAAGTGCGCTACCATGGATCGAGAGGAGGGAATAGTAGCCTGGCCGGCGTTTGGTAATTCCGGGTTCGGCATTTGCAGATTCGACATTTTCCGATCTTCGGATTCTGCTTTCAGCATGTTCACTCTTGGACATCGGCCATTCACTCAAATGCATGTATACCATATATATATATATATATATATATATATATATATATATATATATATATACAATGTACTCTGTAGCTTAAATTATCTCTACACAAAACAGCCACAGTTGAAAGGTTTAAAAATATTTAATAATAAATAATAAAAACACAAGACAATACTTCTTACTACATAGTGCCAGTCAAGAGTTCAGAGATCACAGAAAAATACTTAAAATAATACAGTAGCAAATGGTCTGACATCACAGAAAAACAAACTAGTTTAATCTTCCTATTTCCTAGCTATATCTAAGAGAAAACACAGTTCTAAATAACTTACATCTAGAGCAAGACAGTGCTGTTGATGTTGGATGTTCTCAAGACAAAATGCTCTGAGCTCACTGATTCTCTCTCTTTAAATTGATAACACAGAGCTGCTTCGCATGACATAATTCTTCGCTCTTCTTTGGTGTTCCCAGGCTAACAGAAGTACATTTACATTCTTTACACCTGGTCAGAAACCAGAGCAATAAAGGACATTTATACATGCAAATTCTAGCCATTAACTCTGGTCTTAAAACAATAGGCAGGATGCCTCCCTCTAGAAATATCGTCTCTGAATTTTGACATCAAAGACAGTCATAAAATGCTTGACTTAGCTTTCTTACAGCAGAGTACACTGTTGTTACATTTTTTGCAGGTCAATATCCAAGGCATCTTTTAACATTTAAGAGAACATGCCTGCGGCATACATTAATATTTACAAATGACAGAATTATCTACAAAATTCTATCTGGCTAGACTGGCAGCCTTTACCTATCTTCACACATCTCCCTCCTGGAGAACTCAAACTAGTTTATCAAGTGACCCTTGAGAAATGCTGCTTGAGAGGGTTGGTCTATCTGAGTATACCTTACCCCATTCCGTGTCTTGAGAGCCCATCTGCATTGGCATTACTAAACCCACTGTGATGCTGCAGTGACATATCATTTGCTTGCATCCCTAGCCTACATCTTAGCAACTTGGCATTTTGCTGACTGGCTCTGTTCTTCCTTGTCAGGTCTGTGAGGGGAGCAGCTATAGTACTATAACTGGGGTTGAACTTTCTGTAATACCCTGCTGCCCCTAAGAATGCCCTCACCTGTTTTTGGTAGCAGGTGCAGGCCAAGCCCGAATGGCTTCTACTTTAGCAGGTTCTGGCCTGCTCTTACCACTTCCCACTCTATGTCCATGTAGGAGACCTCTGCCATACCCACCTGACATTTGCTCAGCTTAATGGTCAGTCCTGCCCTCTGTAGTCTGCCCAGCACCTCCCTGACATGCTGAAAGTGCTCTTGCCAGGAATGGCTGTAGATGGCAATATCATCTAGGTAAGCAAGGGTAAACCCTCCTGCTCCTGCTAGGATATAATCTACCAGCCTCTGGAAAGTCGCTGGGGCATTTTTGATCCCAAAGGGCATCATTGTGAACTCATACAAGCCAAAAGGAGTCACAAAGGCTTACTTTTCCCTACTACTGGGAGTCAAGGGCACCTGCCAGTAACCCTTGGTAAGATCAATGGTTGTAAGATACTTAGCCCCACCCAGCTGCTCCAGGGCCTCATCTGTCCTAGGCATGGGTTAATCATCTGTCTCTGTGTGACTATTTAATTTCCTGTAGTCCACACAGAACCTGATGCTGCCATCCTTCTTTGGCACCAGCACCACTGAGGAGGTCCAGGGACTGTTGAACTCTTGAATTACCCCAGGTCCCAACATTTCCTGCATCTCCTTCCTCGGAGTCTGTTTGACTCTCTCAAGCACCCTAGAAGGGGCCTGCCTTATAGGCCTTTGCAGTCCTGTATCCACCTAGTGCTGCACCAGGTGGGTGCACCCTGGTTTCCCAGTGAACATGTCCCCAAACACCTGTAACACTGCTCGGATTTCTTGAACATGGGTAGGAGAAAGCTGCTGAGACATTGCAACCCCTTCTACTGAGGTGTCATTCCAAACCTCACTGAGGAGATCAGTCACCAGATCTCCATCAGACCTCTCCTGCACTCCACTGCAAATGCTCAGCACAAGGGCCTCCCTATCATGGTAAAATATCATCATGTTAACATGGTACAATTTGTGCCCCTGCCTCCTGCCTAGCAGTTCCACCATGTAGTTAATATCACTTAGCTTTCTTACCATCTTCTAGGGTCCCTCCCAAGCTGCTTGCAGCTCATTGTGTCTGACAGGAATGAAAACCATTACCTACTGCCCCACAGCATACTCTCTAGCTCGAGCATTCCTGTCATACCACACCTTTTTCTGTTGTTGGGCTTCTGCTAGGTTCTTGTGGGCCAAGCCCATGAGTTCCCTGAGCCTTGTCATGAGGTTTAGGACATATGCCACAACAGACTCTTTGTGAGGTTCTCATTCACCTTCCCACTTATCACAAATTAAATCTAGAGGGCCCCTCACCCTAAGCCCATAGAGCAACTGAAAGGGTGAAAAACATGTGGATTCTTGGGGACCCTCTCTGTAAGCAAACAACAGATGGGGCACATATTTGTCCCACTCCCTCTTAAACTGGTCTGCAAATGCCCCTAGCATGGACTTGATTGTAGAATTTAACCTCTCAACATGACCATTAGTCTGGGGATGGTAGGGGTGATCTTCATGTGCATCACCCCATAGTACTTACACAGACAAGCCAGCAGGTCTGACATGAAATTGGCACCTCTGTCAGTCAGTATTTCTTTTGGGAAACCTACCCTGCTGAAAATTTCTAACAAAGCATTTGCCACCTTTTCTACATCCATGGAGGACAGAGCCACTGCCTCAGGGTATCGTGTAGCATAATCCACTACCAATAGGATATACTTTTTCCCTGTGGAACTTGGGGTACTCAAAGGCCCCATAATATCCATAGTTACCCTTTTAAGTGGCTCCTTAATCACAGGCAAAGGCATCACAGGAGCTCTCACCTTGTCTCCTGCCTTGCCTACCTTTTGGCACTGCTCACAGGTCCTGCAGTACCCTGTTACATCTCTGGGAATTCCAGGCCAATAGAAGTTCTGCATAATACATATCTTTGTACATTTTATGCTGATATGACCTGCTAAGGGAATATCATGGGCTATGACTAGAAGCACCAGAGGGCAGGATCTAGGCACTACCAACTGCTGTACCCTCTCACCTTCTAGCTCTCCCTCAGGGGTCCGCTCTCTATACAGTAACCATTTGTCCCAGTATACAGATTCCCTCTTCCCTTGAGAATCAAGTGCCTCCCTAGCTACCTGCCTCAGGCCTTGCAATGTAGGGTCTGAGAGCTGAGCCTGTCTCAGCTCTCTCTTTGTAACCCTTCCCAGCTCCCCTTCCACAGTAAGTCTGGCATCCTCTGATAGTGGTGCCTTACTGTCAGCCTGGGTACTACTACT
>NC_056728.1:1581616032-1581666032 GCF_019279795.1 Protopterus annectens | reverse complement strand
TAGAGACGTCGCCCAAAGAATAGGTAGGCATGGTTCAAGCCCCACAACATCCCTCTACATTTTTCTTTAAATAAGTATGAAACAATTCCCCGATATATATAAATTTAATTTAAGTAAAATGTAATGAAATGGCCCATGTATTTTTGAACAAATCCTATATGATGGATATAAAAAAAGGATCATAATTGCCTTTGCTTAGCAACGCTTTAACAAGCTTAATATGAGTGCCCATAGCTGAGCAGCACTTTAACAAGCATAATATGAGTGCCCGTAGCTGAGCGGTGCTTTAACAAGCTTAATATGAGTGCCCGTAGCTGAGCAGCACTTTAACAAGCTTAATATGAGTGCCTGTAGCTGAGAGGCACTTTAACAAGCTTAATATGAGTGCTTATGGCTAAATAACGCGCTACCCAGTGTAAGCCATTTGCGCGGGGCTGCGCAGCGTGCCAACCAGCTTACCGTCGGGCAACATTGGGCAAGCTGTAGCAAAGTCGCCTTTACACAGACACACCTGCTAGCCTGTCTAGACAGTAGTAAAATAAACAAGCAATGGCAAGGATCGAACCCAGGATACTGTGTACCATAGTTAAAGTACTGAACCACTAAGCCATGACAATTGTACTGAGAAATACAGTATTACCATACATATAGGAATGAATGAAAATATAACTATGACAAAGCAGGTTTGCTGTAAGCAGAGAAATATCCAAAATGGCCAATTACAGATAAGTGCAGGAAAACCGGCATATATAAGCCCCATAGGTGGGACTACACACCACAACTGATTGTGGTACCCATTTGCAGTCGGGATGGCAGGTGCAGGAGAGGGAAATTGCTTTAGAGCACAAAGGTGGGGTGTTGAGGAGTCAAAATATATGGTTTGGCTCCTAGTCCATGATCATGAAGCGCCACTCATGCAGGGCCAGGTTCAAAGGGGAGCGTATAAGGCAGAGGCGTGGAACCGGTTGGCACATGATCTCACCAGTGCCACAGGCATTCCGAGGACTGGTGAACAGGTCCGTCACCACCATGTGGACCTGAAGTGATGAAAGGAGGACCAACTGAACTGATGGATCCAGGAGGCCCGCCAAATGCCCAATGCCCCACTACTGAGTAAGTATCCATGTAATTAAGTATGTAAGAAATGCTATCCTAGCCTATAGTATGGATAGGTATGTTACAATATTCCTTCATTTATATTACAGCTGCAGGTGTTCGTTCCGCGAATCGGCAAGCCTATGCTGATAGGCTGGCGAGGTTGCGCCACCAGGCAGGTTAGTAATTATTCTGCTGGTATTGTTATAGAATATAAGTGGGACAGCTTGTGAAAGAGTTCAGTGTTGTAACCCAGTAATAAAGGTGAAATAAGCCTAGAAGAAAAATTCTGCTAGTATTGTAAGATTAGATAAGTGATGCAGCCTGGAAAAGAGTATTGCAATCCAGTAATAAAGATTAAACAAGTCTCAAATAGAGTTTCCACCTGTATTGTAAAATCAGATAACTGCTTCAGCCTGAAAATGAGTGTTGTAATCAATCAACAAAGGATAGACAACTGTCGAATACATCCTTGTAAATTCTGCCATATGAAATATGTGAGTCAACTGGGAAGGATTGTTGTAACCCAGTAATAAATGTTAATAAAGCCTAGAATTAAGTACTATCCTGAAATGTAAATATAAAGTAAGTGAGAGAGTGTGAGAGAGAGTTTGAAACTACCAAGAAAGCTGTAATAAGTCTGGAATAAAGGTATACTGCATTCACTACATAATGAAATGAATGAGATAGCCACAACCAAAGAGTGAAATGTCTTTAATAAAGTACAGAACCTGGACTGTGTCCGTCCCACAATTTGCATATGTTGCTGTACCCTTGCATTATGGAGATAGTATGGTTGTATGAAATGCTGAACATCCACAGTTGTCTAGACCCATATAAATCAAATGTAGCAGGATGCTTTACCTGAACACAGCCAGATATGAACATATATGAATAAAAATGGAATGTATATTAATGTAGCAGTAACATCCCCATCACCAACATTCCTAAGGTTACATACAGGAAACTGTACTAACACATGTAGGGGATATATATCTGCATCTACTAGGAATGTACAGTATATGTATAGGTAGTTTAAGTTGTTAATGTAATATTTCTCCACCCTACCCTATTTTCACATATTATGCCATTCCACACCAAACTGGGTATGTGTATTCACAATTAATTCCCATGGACATTTGTCCTGTTGGTTTATACATATCTGCATGTACGTTGATGCATGTGCCCGGTTCACATATCCAAACCTGATGGCCTGTTGCCACCAATCAACCCTGCATGCTGTTGGAATGTCCACTGTTGTTCTTAATATGCATGTGTTATGCTTGCTGCTCAATGTTCGGAATTCATGTGTGTTTGGTTAATGGGAATACTGATGCATGCTGTTACAACTAATTTTGAATGGTGTTGTCTGTTACTAACCCAAAATACCATAAAATACTGCTAAACATAGGACAACAGGGAAGGCGGGTTCCAGCGGACCCACCTCTCCCACCTCAGCTGGCGAGTGCACCTGGCACCAGTGCCCAGGCTGGGACCTCCTCTTCCGGTGGCCCTGTGCCACCTTTGGGTGGAAGTGCTGCAGGGGATGGGGCTCATCCCCCCTCTGCAAGCGTGGCCGGAGGAGAGCCTCCACTCACCCTCCATAGGGTCCAGTCTGTGGTGCGTAGTGAGATCAGGCATTCCATGACTGATCCCCTATGCCAGTTTGAGGCGAGAGTGGTGCAACTCACGGGTGTGCCTGCCCGTCCTATCCAGCCCCCAGCACAGCCCCGGCCTGGGCTGTGAAGGCGCAGTGGTAACTGCCTATGGATGGGGATCTCAGTTCCACTGTTGCCATCTGTGGGCTCATGGGCTTGCGATATCCAAACATCCGTCCCCGTCAATTGTGTTTACCCCCCACATGTGTCATACTCTGCCCTGTATGTGTCTTGTTTGTTTTGTCTGTTAACCTCCCCAACCTACCTCCCCAAATATACACCTACTTCCTGTACCTCACATTCCACTCTCACCTGAAAAAAAAATAAAAAAAGGGCACTCTGTTCCCACAAAAAAATTACGCCCCATACATAGCTGCTCATTTTGCATACATGTCTGGTGGACATGTAAACTGATAATTACAATTGGCTGTACACCATATTTTGTTGTCCTCACCCCTCTCTCAGGGGTGGAAGGTGTCAAATGTCACTCTAAATTTCTAACATATGCACAGCTGTTGCTGGTAAAGAATTGGGCAGCTATGGGCCTTCTCTACATCCTTCCTGCACATCCCGAGCATGTTTTCCTACTGTCCTACCCTCTTTGTGCCCCCTTTTTCACCACTTTCCTATTTCCCCATTTTCTTTTCTTTAAAAGAAAATAGCGTGGGTGTTAGCAGGAGTAAGCACTTTTAAGCAGTAATCAGTGGGTGTGTGCTTGTGTGCGCTTAGCTAAGCGTAGATAAGCGTAGCTAAGCATCGTGCAAACTCACGCAAACCCACTTACAACTGCTTAAAAGTGCCTTAGTCACTCTGCATGACAAGGCCTGTAGTCTGCTCATCAGCAAAATAAAATACCCCTGCCAGTCTTGAACCCAGGACCTTGGAAACACTAGACTGCATGAATTACCACACAGCCACAGCAGATATACAAGAACTTGGTGCTGAAAGAAATATGTCATGAAATACAAGGAGAGAATGTAAAGGGAAAATACAAAGGCCATTACACAAAGCTTGTTCTGTGTATCTTTACTGGCAATTCTTGTGGAATTGCATTACATTAGTGTGATAAGGGAAACAGCCATGCTAGTAGGTAATAATGTTACAGTAGCACCTTAAAAACCCCACACAGTAACAGAGCAGGATACACATCACCATATTTGAATAGGTAAGAGGCCATACCTCCCAACTGTGACTGATTTACAGGGATGTCCCTGATTTGCAAACAAATGTTACCTGTGCCCTACTGACTCCCTGTGAAATGTACTCACAGTAGGCAGAAAGGTGGGGAATCCCACATAATGGTAACTGTCAATAAGTTACAGTAGACACTGCTTGTATGTCAGAAATGGTGTAGTAATACATATGCTCAAAATACCCCACAGTCACAACTGCAGAATATCTGAAATATATCACAGGTGTATCCCACTGATATGTACCTTTCCCTGAGGCTGGTCAAATATATACCTGAGAGTATCTGAGGCCTGGAAGTGTCAGAAACACACAGGCATATCAGCCTGTCTGCTGTTATACACTCTGCGAATAGCTGTAGAATTACTTCCACAAGCATGCCCTTATGTAGGAGTACAACACAGAAATATCAAAGGATGTCGCCATCTAACATACTAATGACAGTATAGCAGTTCACAAGCACTGCATGTGCCTGATTATTCATAATTGTTAGTACAATATATTTAGTTGTCCTCACCCCTCTCTCAGGGGTGGAAGGTTTCAAATGTCACAGCAAATGTCAAACATATGTACAGCTATTGCAGTTAAAGAAATGTGCAGCTATGGACCTTCCCTACACCCAGCCTGCACATCCCTAGCTGGTGTCCCCACTGACTTCCTGCTTCCCACTTACAACTGTTTAAAAGTGCCTTATTCACTCTGTATGACAAGGCCCCAGTACTGCTCAGCAGCAAAATTAAATAACTTTGTAAGCGTCAAACCCCGGACCTTGGGCTCACTAGACTGCATGAAGTACCACCAAGCCACAGCAAACATATAAGAACTTAGTTTTGAAAGAAATATATCATGCATTACAAGGAGTGAACGTAAATGGAAAATAGAAAAGCCATAGCAACACATTCCAGTAAAGACAAATATCAGGCATTCAAGGAGTGAATGTAAAGGGAAAATAGAAAAGCCATAGCAACACATTGCAAGAACTACTGTTGTATGCCAGTTAATCCACAAATCCCACAGGAAAGTACATACTTCCATGTAAACAGTGTTAGCATTAGCAGGTGTGAGTTAACATACACACTGAGAAGAGTGCACTGGAAGAAGCAACAGTCAGGTTTCAGTACAACATGCATTTCAGTGGCTACAACACAGCCTCAGATATGAGAGATATACCAACCTTCTGACTGACACAACAGTGTCCAAAGCATGGTCCCCACCTTGCAAAACTGAAAGGCCTACGCCTACTTAACCTATCATTTTATAGCAGTGTCCTGAAATCACAGTGAGAACTGCAATTACCACACAGCAAGCTGCATGCAATTACTAAATGCGCCATCACATGCACATGTGCAGATACCTACAAAAGCAGACTGTACTGCCAGTCCACACATGCAAGAGAGAGAGAGAGAGAGAGAGAGAGAGAGAGAGAGAGAGAGAGAGAGAGAGAGAGAGAGAGAGACCAAAAAATAAATAAAACCAGCAAGCAAGCCAGCAGGCAAGCCGGCAAGCAAGCCAGCAAGCAGGCCAGCAAGCAAGCCAGCAAGCAAGCCAGCCAGCAAGCCAAAAGAAAAAAGCTCTCAGAGACAAAGGTTATGTAAACTACATAATATAAAAATCTACATACTGTGAACCCTCCATATGTGTTAGCAGTCTGTATCTATATATATATATATGCAGATGTGCATAGGGCAAGGGACATACTGCAACTGTTAGTGAAGGCTGGACACACATATGTAGTTGAAGGTTGCTATGTGCACATATCAATATAGGCTGTAGTGTGTGAAATTGAAAACTGCATGCAGTGCAGGTATATGTCATGTGGTGGTGAACGTCTGTGGGACTGAGCCAGTGAGGCCTGCTACAGCTATACGGCCTGAGGACAGAATAATGCATTCTGCACAACACTGTGCAATATCATTACAGAATGGTATGTCTCACAACTGTTTCAGAAGTGATATTCCCACCATGAAAGGTGGGCAGTCTATGTGCCTACATGTGCATGTATATGTACAGCAATGGATGTTAAGAAGTGCGTGTAGATATATATATATATATATATATATCTACATACCTCTCTATCTATGTACATACACATATATATATATATATATATATATATATATAGATAGATAGAGATATATAGATAGATAGATAGAATATGTATATACATATAGATATAACAGATACATACATATATAGATATATATGTAGATACGTACATATATATAGATAGATATGAATGTCTATAGATATGTATATATATATATATATGTATATATATATATATATATATATATATATATATATATATATATATATATATATATATATATATATGGTTATATAGAGCAGTGTGTGTGTGTGTGTGTGTGTGTGTGTGTGTGTGTATATATATATATATATATATATATATATATGGATATGTATATATTGATATGTATATATATTTATATGTATATATATATATATATATATATATATATATGTATATATATATATATATATATAGAGAGAGAGAGAGAGAGGGGGGGACATGGAGGCAGATGTACTGCAACAGGTGCCTGGTAACCAAGGCATGGACTGAACACCAGTGTTGATACTGCAGTACCATACCCCATTCCAAAACATGTTACCCACTAAATACCACATAGGTGGTTGCCTGCCTACCACTGGAGGTGTCAGAAGGGAACATGGGACACACGTGTAAAATAGCCTCCCCTTTGATATCCACAGTGCCACCCTAGTCTTGTAATCCCTGTACATGGTACGTGTCATCACAAAAGGTGTGTCAGCTAGGGAAATGTAAGTCAGTGTGCCCCTCTACACCTCACAATGTCCTATGCAGTATGTACCTCCCATGGGGACTACAGCAAGTGGAAAGGCCACAGACATACCTAACAAAGACTGATAATGCCCTCAAACACATTCCCTATGCAGACTGACTCCCAAAACCACATCTAGAGTGCCTTGCATACTTCCTACACAGAGGTTACCACTGCTGGACATACAGAGTTATGTCACACCCATACCAGTCGGCCAACCACCATGGCAACACCTCACAATCCGTCCAGCCTACATGACCTAGGGCCCTAATCCTTGTCACCGCACTAAACAGCACATGCTGGAGGTACAGGTTTCCATACACAAATATGCCATACCCTGGACTAAACCACCCAGCATTAACAAACAAGGCTCCTTATTAGTAGATGTCATACATACCCCTGATGAATGTTATGGAGATAGGTAATATGCCCTGTGAGTCACCTCTGTGTAACCATTTCACAGGAGCAAGTAAAATCACATTACATGTGTCCCAAAGGGCAGGGTAGCATATGGCTAGGCTGCCCTAGGCCTAGGGCCAATAGCATAGTATCTACCTATGACACAATGCACACACACATGTACTCAGTGCAATACCAGCTATGTGAGGTTGAATGAGTGTGACACTGACTGTGTGCAAGGTCTGTAAAGGTGTGATAGCATAGCGTGAGTTTGTGTCTGTCATGGTAGTTTGTGTCGTAGGTGTGAGGCCAGAGAAATATGTGTCATTTATCGGGATGCAAACATAGTAGATTGGCATATGTTGTGCTGTAGTTCCCTGTGTACAACTGCGGTGCCCCATCGTAGGCAGAAGCAATTCATGTATGCTCAGTAATTGGTACTGCTGTTGAATCCAACTCACATATGAACTGTTGTACTACCTGAAGTTGTAGGCCTAAACACTACAGTATGGTTTATGTTCACATTCCCTGGTAACACTGTCTGGAGTGTTTCCTGTAGTCTGCACAGATTACATACGTCATGCATAGATAACTGTAAATAGGGGCACACAGTACTATAAGGTACACAGTTAATGCTCATCTGTGTCATCATACATTTGTGTGTTGTATGTATGTGTAATGTGTGTGTAATGATGCCTGTACCATGGCCACAATCACATGTGTGTTACAGGGTATGTGTGTGTACCTGGCTGCATGTATACTCTGTGACAGCAGTATGCTGGCTATATTAACAACTGTGCACATATGTCAGGTAGGGGTATGGCATCAAAGACTAGGGTGGATTACCATTTAAACTGTTAAATGTGCATTGCATTCATTGCATTGGATGACAATATTCATCATCCATTAGCTTGATACATACCCCCAGTGTGAGGTTGTGCATTATATCCCAAACAGTGTGCCGAGTGCTGGTGTATACTAGTTTGTTGTATGGAGTGGGGCAGGCACTGTCAGACAGCTGTGGGCTGAGCACTAAGTGGTATCGAACATGTGCATCCCCTGATATACAGACAGATGCTATATATGGCATATCAGTACATTAGAATATTAAGTGTGCCACATGACTTGCTGACATATTTTTCTTTTCCTTCCAGGGTGATGGTGCATAAGCATAACCCACCTTATACAGCAGCAGAGGATCAGGAGATTCACCAGAGCCTGGTGCAGAATTTATCTGTGCTGTTTTCCAGGACCAGCCAGAATCAGCATGAGAGGGCTGCACTGTGGCAAGATCTTGTCTGTCAGGTAAATGACATAGGCATGCACAACCGGACATATGAGCAGGTACGCCATCACTGCAGTGATTTAATTAGACATGTCCGGCAGCATGTGTCTGATATCCATAGACAACAGCTTGCCAGAGGTGGTGGGGTACCTATCCACCCCCCCTCACCAGTGTGGAGGAGCACCTCCTAAGTGTTGTGGCTCCAGGCCAACAACAACAACATCCACAAACATGTGTCATCATGGTGGCCGGAGCCACCCAGCATGTTGAAATGGAGTGTGCAGGTAACATGCCATATCTGTAGTTGACTGTTCTCTGTACTGGTAGTTTCTGCGTGTGTGAGATATGTACTGTGTGTGTAGCTGTTAACCTGCCTATTCTTCTGCAATATTGATATTCTGAGTATAATCTGTACACCTGTGAAAGCCACCTGTTGTACTACTGTACTTTATCATACTCACAGTATCAATGGCACAGTTGTGGCCATTGGCAATCACTGTCATATTTTTGCAAGTCCCTCTGGAGTGACAGCAAGACAGCCAATCCATGCTGGTGAGTGTGTAATAACAATACTATTGCTAATGACATGTGCATGTCATATGGAGGTGTAGTGTGTGCACATGTAACACCTATGCATAATGCATGCTGTGCATGTTTGCTGTGAGACTATGCATATCCCATTATTCTCAGTAGCTGCCTCACTCACATGCAATACACAGAGCATGACACACATGTGTGGCAACACAGTACTGGACATTGTATAGGCATACCTGATACACATGTACACAACACACACATGTTTGGCATAGACACTGCACCTTAGCCTGCTACACATGTCCAATTATGACACCTGCTGTATGGCCACCCTTCAGTATCCCACTTATCCTCTATGCAGCACACATAATATACCTGAGGGGTAGAGGCCTACCATCAAACTTGTAAAGATGAAAGATAAACTCCTTCGAACACAGGAAATAGCCTCCAACACTCGAGCTTCAGCGTGGTAATATCCACTTAAAAAATATCAAAGCCTTCATACGAAAAAACAGTTTAATGGATTTCAAAACTTTAAGTGCGGAACTTTACATACACTTTTCGTCAGGGCTCCTGCCCCAACTTCATCAGAAAAAGACAAATCGGTCACTAACTAACACTCAGTTATATATACAATTAAGATCTTGTTAATTGATGAATTAAACCAACCATAAAAGCTGCTAGGACTTTTAAAGAGACACCAAGGATAAAAAAACAATAGTTACACCCTCGATGACGGTGCATGAATAAACACTTTTGTAAACACTTTTTTAAAAACATTTACTAAACTCTTATTAATAAAATGCGTTTATATTTTGTTTTACCAATAAAAATAATTAATTAATGTATTGTTTGATCACTGTCTGTTGTACTACTATTGGTAAAAGCTTCGAGTATAATCATGTACACTGCGTATACCTTAAACTCGAACTCACATTCTACATTCATATGTATTTATATAAAACCGTTATACTGAAGCTTTGGCTGATACAAAATATTTTTACTTAATATGTTTGCGCTAAAATACTACTTCACGACTACCCTTATTAGTAATGAAGTTACATCCTAAAACAATAATACATCGTATAACATTAGTACGTCCTGCTTCGGACCTAGTAAATACTTACTTAATGTAGTACAACCATCATTACTCTGAGTCTGTAAATACTATTTATAATACCTTGTACTTAATTAGTAAAGGCTTAAAAAGAAACTTAAAAAACCTTAAAGTTAAGATAAAATACATGTACAGCACTACGCAAAATAGTCTATTCATTTTACTACAAAACTTTTATTATTTATTAATCTAGTTCAATCATTAATTCATATAATGAATAAACCATAAGTAAATATCTAAAATAAACCAAGTGCTGAACTTTTAAACTTCCTTTTCTACATTAATTTTAGATATTTGTCATGTATTATCATTAATTCTCTGATATTGACATTAGTACGCTGTTATCTCTCTAGATTTTTGAGTCTCAAGATACATTTAAGGGAACACATTTCGTTTATACCTGGGAATCTACAAGAGTTGGTCCTTAATTGCCACAGCAATTCCTTTCTTTCTAATTCTAGGCTCTCATTACCCCCTCTCCCATCAGACAAAAATTGATCTATTACTCTAAATTTAAAATTGTGACTTGGAAAATCAGAAATATGTCTAGCCAATGCGTTGTCCATTCTCTTTGAGTTAATGTTGTACACATGTTCTCTAACTCTATCAACTAACTTCCTATCCGTTTTTCCAATGTAAAACGCTTGGCATTGTTCACAATTACCTAGATAAATTACCTGTTTACTGTTACAGTTGTATTTTGATGTTGAACGGTAATGTTTGTTGTTTATTACGAACTTGTTTCCTTCCTCTATGTATTTGCAATAACTGCACATAAGGCACTTATGCATACCTACTTTCGTTGTGAAAGGATGTCCTCTCCTTTGCAAAATTTCTTTTAGGTTCTTACCCCTTCTGTATATAATTTTTGGTTTCCTTGGTAAAAGTTCTTTAAATAAGTTATCATTCAACAAATATTCCCAATTCTTTGTCACAATGTTAGATACAAGTGTAGAATCCAAATTGTATGTACAAATAAACTTACACCCATAATCAGCATCAAATTTCCCCCTGCCATTTGGCAAAAGACCATGGTATGCATCAACTTCTATTAGTCCCCTTTGTGACTCCAACCCCAAAATTGGGACATATGTACCTTCTCTTCTCTTTAATTTGACCTCATTTAAGATTTCATTTAAGAAACCAAATGGGTAACCCCTTTGTGTGAAATAATTCAATATAGTTTCACACTCTTCCTCAAATTCCCCCTCTATAGAGGTCATTCGGGCTGCTCTTACCAGTTGCCCTTTTACAACAGATTTTTTCTGGTGTTTCGGATGACAGCTTGTAAAATGAAGATACATGTTCAAGTAGGTCTCTTTTCTGTGAATTTTAGACAGATAAACTTTCTTTTCATAATCTTTTCTTAAAGCAACATCAAGATATTCTATACTATTTTTGTCATGTCTAAAGGTGAAACAAAGAAACTGTGTTGAGCCATTGAACATTGTTAAACAATCTTTCAATTGGTCCTCTGACCCTTGGAACAAAATAAAAATATCGTCCAAGAATCGTGTATAGTGTACGATGTTAGCTTTAAATTCATTGTTGTTTAATACAAAAGACCTCTCCCAATAAGCCATGACTAAATTAGCTATGGCAGCCCCACATGGTGACCCCATAGCTACACCAATTTTTTGGTGGTAGATGTATTTGTTGAACTTCAAATAATTATATGACAGAACTGTGTCTATTAGTTCCTCAACCAATTTCACTTCATTGGCTGGTGCATTTAGTAAACGCAGCATGTCAACTACCCATTCAATTCCTACCCTATGAGGAATACATGAGTATAAATCTTTCACAACTACTGTCACAAAGTAGGCTGAAGGGAAAAATTCTAAACTATTGATCGATTTCAGAAAAGACCATGAGTCTTTGGCAATTTGACATTCATTTACTATGTATTTCTTCAAAATACTATCTAAAAGTTTTGCACAAGTGTATGTAGCACTTTTCCTTCCGTCAACCAAAGGTCTCATAGGGGGATTCACTAGATTCTTATGAATCTTTGGTATTCCAAATAAATATGGAATTCTAGGAAACAATTGTTGCAAATATAAATAGGTTTCCCTGTCAATTCTAGCTTCAATGTATAACTCCTCTATAAACGCCTTAATTTTCATATAGGCACTATTCATTTCGTTAATTGAAGCTTTACAATATGTTTCGCTATCAAGAATCTTATACATTCTAGAATCATAATCATTTTGCGACATGGTTACCAAGCCCCCACCCTTGTCGGGTTTCATAATACGTATGGGGGCTTGGCACAAATATTCTAGAAAACCCCTATCTTCCTTGGAAATATTAAAATTACAATTTTTCTTATAGATGTCAGATTTCTCCAAGTTCCTAAGATCAAACTCAGTGGCATTTTCGAAAAGGGTCACCAAAGGGTGTAATGGGGGATTGTACACACTACATACATACAACTCAGATCTCTCATGGGTGTTTTTGCCCATTAGTGCTGTCAAATTTATTTTTCTACAAAACAGTTTCAAGTCTAGCAATGTATTTGCTAGATCAATGGGGCGTGAAGGAACAAACGTGTATCCTTTAGATAATAAATCCACAATTTCTGGGCTAATGTCAATGTCTGAGTAATTAAATATTTTGAAATCTCCACTAGAATTCATCAGAACTTCATATGGAACCAAGTCATTTAAGGGTACGTCATCTGAACTTGAGTCACTTGAAATTGGGCTAGAAATGACTACCATTTCTTCCTCTTGTTCCTCATCCCTCTGTAGTTCCGTTTCACCTGTTGAAAATTTCCATTCTGAAAATTTTGTTGGTGTTGGATCTGATCATTACTTTCTGTTCTTTCAGAATTTCCCGTGTTGCTCGTATTTTTACGAGCATTATTGTTTGTTTGGTTGAGCCTTTCACTCCGTCTCAACTCATTAATGGCACATGGTGCACTTTCACTTGGTTCATTACTATCAGCTAGGTCATGTAGAACTAGCTGGTTTCCAACTGTGCTCTCTCCAGACCTTACATCAGAACTCACAGAGGAAACCGATAAAATTCCTTGAACCATAGGAGGTTTCGGATAAGCCTTCCCCTCCCTATAGTCTTTAATGTCCCATGCTATTTTCTTTGCTTTAGTGTTTTTAATTTTAAGCATGTGGTCATCAATACTGGAAAAACACCGTTCATAATCGAACCGGTATCTTAAAAAATTGACATTATCCTTGATAGTTTGATTTAACTCTTCTAGCTCCAGTAAAAGACTATCCACCAAAATTTGATAGTGGGTACACAGCATTTCCAATAATTCTAGTCCATGTTTGTCAAATAAACCTATTAAAGCTTCATAGAAAGGGGTTCCCTCCTTTAAACCCGAGGGAAATTGCCACTGCCTCAAGCCTTTAGGTACCACTTTTAAATAGACACATTCACGAAAGTATGCAATCTCAAGCTGCAATTTGCGTACCTTAAATAATTTGGCATCAAACTCATTAAGTTTTACTGCAAGGTCTACGATTACATCATTCATTAAAGCGTTAGGTGTACTTTGAGAGCCGTTGTCAAAAAGAAAAGGTCTATTAATCCAAACGTTGAAATTAGCTGAGGCTGCTTGTCCTGCCAATGCCCCAGTCTGGTTCAGGCTGCTGGTTCCGTTTACGGAACCGTTAGACATCGTGGTCCCTTGATTAGAACCAGTTTGTAACCCCACAACGTTTGCCCCTTGTACGCCTTGCGCGCCTCGCGTGTCAATTAAGGAAGGCGCCTCGCCGGTAGTGTCTCTCACCGTGCGGTTTGGTACAAAATTGCCTCTCGTGCTGCAAATATTCTGCGAACCCGTCTGGGAGTTAGTGACAGCGTCTACCTTCTGTGATAATGCTTCTACTTTTTGCGTTAGTAAGTTGATTAATATCGTCAGGTTCCCGTCATTACCAGACTGTTCAAGTGACGGGGATGGACTGCTCGGTGATGTAGGCTCCATCACAAACAAACAAACAAACTTGTAAAGATGAAAGATAAACTCCTTCGAACACAGGAAATAGCCTCCAACACTCAAGCTTCAGCGTGGTAATATCCACTTAAAAAATATCAAAGCCTTCATACGAAAAAACAGTTTAATGGATTTCAAAACTTTAAGTGCGGAACTTTACATACACTTTTCATCAGGGCTCCTGCCCCAACTTCATCAGAAAAAGACAAATCGGTCACTAACTAACACTCAGTTATATATACAATTAAGATCTTGTTAATTGATGAATTAAACCAACCATAAAAGCTGCTAGGACTTTTAAAGAGACACCAAGGATAAAAAACAATAATTACACCCTCGATGATGGTGCATGAATAAACACTTTTGTAAACACTTTTTTAAAAACATTTAATAAACTCTTATTAATAAAATGCGTTTATATTTTGTTTTACCGATAAAAATAATTAATTAATGTATTGTTTGATCACTGTCTGTTGTACTACTATTGGTAAAAGCTTCGAGTATAATCATGTACACTGCGTATACCTTAAACTCGAACTCACATTCTACATTCATATGTATTTATATAAAACCATTATATTGAAGCTTTGGCTGATACAAAATATTTTTACTTAATATGTTTGCGCTAAAATACTACTTCATGACTACCCTTATTAGTAATGAAGTTACATCCTGAAACAATAATACATCGTATAACATTAGTACGTCCTGCTTCGGACCTAGTAAATACTTACTTAATGTAGTACAACCATCATTACTCTGAGTCTGTAAATACTATTTATAATACCTTGTACTTGATTAGTAAAGGCTTAAAAAGAAACTTAAAAAACCTGAAAGTTAAGATAAAATACACGTACAGCACTACGCAAAATAGTCTATTCATTTTACTACAAAACTTTTATTATTTATTAATCTAGTTCAATCATTAATTCATATAATGGATAAACCATAAGTAAATATCTAAAATAAACCAAGTGCTGAACTTTTAAACTTCCTTTTCTACATTAATTTTAGATATTTGTCGTGTATTATCATTAATTCTCTGATATTGACATTAGTACGCTGTTATCTCTCTAGATTTTTGAGTCTCAAGATACATTTAAGGGAACACATTTCGTTTATACCTGGGAATCTACAAGAGTTGGTCCTTAATTGCCACAGCAATTCCTTTCTTTCTAATTCTAGGCTCTCATTACCCCCTCTCCCATCAGACAAAAATTGATCTATTACTCTAAATTTAAAATTGTGACTTGGAAAATCGGAAATATGTCTAGCCAATGCGTTGTCCATTCTCTTTGAGTTAATGTTGTACACATGTTCTCTAACTCTATCAACTAACTTCCTATCCGTTTTTCCAATGTAAAACGCTTGGCATTGTTCACAATTAGCTAGATAAATTACCTGTTTACTGTTACAGTTGTATTTTGATGTTGAACGGTAATGTTTGTCGTTTATTATGAACTTGTTTCCTTCCTCTATCTATTTGCAATAACTGCACATAAGGCACTTATGCATACCTACTTTCGTTGTGAAAGGATGTCCTCTCCTTTGCAAAATTTCTTTTAGGTTCTTACCCCTTCTGTATATAATTTTTGTATTCCTTGGTAAAAGTTCTTTAAATAAGTTATCATTCAACAAATATTCCCAATTCTTTGTCACAATATTAGATACAAGTGTAGAATCCAAATTGTATGTACAAATAAACTTACACCCATAATCAGCATCAAATTTCCCCCTGCCATTTGGCAAAAGACCATGGTATGCATCAACTTCTATTAGTCCCCTTTGTGACTCCAACCCCAAAATTGGGACATATGTACCTTCTCTTCTCTTTAATTTGACCTCATTTAAGATTTCATTTAAGAAACCAAATGGGTAACCCCTTTGTGTGAAAAAATTCAATATAGTTTCACACTCTTCCTCAAATTCCCCCTCTATAGAGGTCATTCGGGCTGCTCTTACCAGTTGCCCTTTTACAACAGATTTTTTCTGGTGTTTCGGATGACAGCTTGTAAAATGAAGATACATGTTTGAGTAGGTCTCTTTTCTGTGAATTTTAGACAGATAAACTTTCTTTTCATAATCTTTTCTTAAAGCAACATCAAGATATTCTATACTATTTTTGTCATGTCTAAAGGTGAAACAAAGAAACTGTGTTGAGCCATTGAACATTGTTAAACAATCTTTCAATTGGTCCTCTGACCCTTGGAACAAAATAAAAATATCGTCCAAGAATCGTGTATAGTGTACGATGTTAGCTTTAAATTCATTGTTGTTTAATACAAAAGACCTCTCCCAATAAGCCATGACTAAATTAGCTATGGCAGCCCCACATGGTGACCCCATAGCTACACCAATTTTTTGGTGGTAGATGTCTTTGTTGAACTTCAAATAATTATATGACAGAACT
Organism: Protopterus annectens; assembly: GCF_019279795.1. NCBI lineage: Eukaryota > Metazoa > Chordata > Ceratodontiformes > Protopteridae > Protopterus > Protopterus annectens. Next base: position 1,581,649,566 of record NC_056728.1, on the reverse strand, counting down.
GTGTCTATTAGTTCCTCAACCAATTTCACTTCATTGGCTGGTGCATTTAGTAAACGCAGCATGTCAACTACCCATTCAATTCCTACCCTATGAGGAATACATGAGTATAAATCTTTCACATCTACTGTCACAAAGTAGGCTGAAGGGAAAAATTCTAAACTATTGATCGATTTCAGAAAAGACCATGAGTCTTTGGCAATTTCACATTCATTTACTATGTATTTCTTCAAAATACTATCTAAAAGTTTTGCACAAGTGTATGTGGCACTTTTCCTTCCGTCAACCAAAGGTCTCATAGGAGGATTCACTAGATTCTTATGAATCATTGGTATTCCAAATAAATATGGAATTCTAGGAAACAATTGCTGCAAATATAAATAGGTTTCCCTGTCAATTCTAGCTTCAATGTATAACTCCTCTATAAATGCCTTAATTTTCATATAGGCACTATTCATTTCGTTAATTGAAGCTTTACAATATGTTTCGCTATCAAGAATCTTATACATTCTAGAATCATAATCATTTTGCGACATGATTACCAAGCCCCCACCCTTGTCGGGTTTCATAATACGTATGGGAGCTTGGCACAAATATTCTAGAAAACCCCTATCTTCCTTGGAAATATTAAAATTACATTTTTTCTTATAGATGTCAGATTTCTCCAAGTTCCTAAGATCAAACTCAGTGGCATTTTCGAAAAGGGTCACCAAAGGGTGTAATGGGGGATTGTACACACTACATACATACAACTCAGATCTCTCATGGGTGTTTTTGCCCATTAGTGCTGTCAAATTTATTTTTCTACAAAACAGTTTCAAGTCTAGCAATGTATTTGCTAGATCAATGGGGCGTGAAGGAACAAACGTGTATCCTTTAGATAATAAATCCACAATTTCTGGGCTAATGTCAATGTCTGAGTAATTAAATATTTTGAAATCTCCACTAGAATTCATCAGAACTTCATATGGAACCAAGTCATTTAAGGGTACGTCATTTGAACTTGAGTCACTTGAAATTGGGCTAGAAATGACTACCATTTCTTCCTCTTGTTCCTCATCCCTCTGTAGTTCCATTTCACCTGTTGAAAATTTCCATTCTGAAAATTTTGTTGGTGTTGGATCTGATCATTACTTTCTGTTCTTTCAGAATTTCCCGCGTTGCTCGTATTTTTACGAGCATTATTGTTTGTTTGGTTGAGCCTTTCACTCCGTCTCAACTCATTAATGGCACATGGTGCACTTCCACTTGGTTCATTACTATCATCTAGGTCATGTAGAACTAGCTGGTTTCCAACTGTGCTCTCTCCAGACCTTACATCAGAACTCACAGAGGAAACCGATAAAATTCCTTGAACCATAGGAGGTTTCGGATAAGCCTTCCCCTCCCTATAGTCTTTAATGTCCCGTGCTATTTTCTTTGCTTTAGTGTTTTTAATTTTAAGCATGTGGTCATCAATACTGGAAAAACACCGTTCATAATCGAACCGGTATCTTAAAAAATTAACATCATCCTTGATAGTTTGATTTAACTCTTCTAGCTCCAGTAAAAGACTATCCACCAAAATTTGATAGTGGGTACACAGCATTTCCAATAATTTTAGTCCATGTTTGTCAAATAAACCTATTAAAGCTTCATAGAAAGGGGTTCCCTCCTTTAAACCCGAGGGAAATTGCCACTGCCTCAAGCCTTTAGGTACCACTTTTAAATTGACACATTCACGAAAGTATGCAATCTCAAGCTGCAATTTGCGTACCTTAAATAATTTGGCATCAAACTCATTAAGTTTTACTGCAAGGTCTACGCTTACCTCATTCATTAAAGCGTTAGGTGTACTTTGAGAGCCGTTGTCAAAAAGAAAAGGTCTATTAATCCAAACGTTGAAATTAGCTGAGGCTGCTTGTCCTGTCAATGCCCCAGTCTGGTTCAGGCTGCTGGTTCCATTTACGGAACCGTTAGACATTGTGGTCCCTTGATTAGAACCAGTTTGTAACCCCGCAACGTTTGCCCCTTGTACGCCTTGCGCGCCTCGCATGTCAATTAAGGAAGGCGCCTCGCCGGTAGTGTCTCTCACCGTGCGGTTTGGTACAAAATTGCCTCTCGTGCTGCAAATATTCTGCGAACCCGTCTGGGAGTTAGTGACAGCGTCTACCTTCTGTGATAATGCTTCTACTTTTTGCGTTAGTAAGTTGATTAATATCGTCAGGTTCCCGTCATTACCAGACTGTTCAAGTGACGAGGATGGACTGCTCGGTGATGTAGGCTCCATCACAAACAAACGAACAAACTTGTAAAGATGAAAGATAAACTCCTTCGAACACAGGAAATAGCCTCCAACACTCGAGCTTCAGCGTGGTAATATCCACTTAAAAAATATCAAAGCCTTCATACGAAAAAACAGTTTAATGGTTTTCAAAACTTTAAGTGCTAACTTTACATACACTTTTCGTCAGGGCTCCTGCCCCAACTTCATCAGAAAAAGACAAATCGGTCACTAACTAACACTCAGTTATATATACAATTAAGATCTTGTTAACTGATGAATTAAACCAACCATAAAAGCTGCTAGGACTTTTAAACAGACACCAAGGATAAAAAACAATAGTTACACCCTCGATGATGGTGCATGAATAAACACTTTTGTAAACACTTTTTTAAAAACATTTACTAAACTCTTATTAATAAAATGCGTTTATATTTTGTTTTACCAATAAAAATAATTAATTAATGTATTGTTTGATCACTGTCTGTTGTACTACTATTGGTAAAAGCTTCGAGTATAATCATGTACACTGCGTATACCTTAAACTCGAACTCACATTCTACATTCATATGTAAAAGAAATTTTGCAAAGGAGAGGACATCCTTTCACAACGAAAGTAGGTATGCATAAGTGCCTTATGTGCAGTTATTGCAAATACATAGAGGAAGGAAACAAGTTCGTAATAAACAACAAACATTACCGTTCAACATCAAAATACAACTGTAACAGTAAACAGGTAATTTATCTAGCTAATTGTGAACAATGCCAAGCGTTTTACATTGGAAAAACGGATAGGAAGTAAGTTGATAGAGTAAGAGAACATGTGTACAACATTAACTCAAAGAGAATGGACAACGCATTGGCTAGACATATTTCCGATTTTCCAAGTCACAATTTTAAATTTAGAGTAATAGATCAATTTTTGTCTGATGGGAGAGGGGGTAATGAGAGCCTAGAATTAGAAAGAAAGGAATTGCTGTGGCAATTAAGGACCAACTCTTGTAGATTCCCAGGTATAAACGAAATGTGTTCCCTTAAATGTATCTTGAGACTCAAAAATCTAGAGAGATAACAGTGTACTAATGTCAATATCAGAGAATTAATGATAATACACAACAAATATCTAAAATTAATGTAGAAAAGGAAGTTTAAAAGTTCAGCACTTGGTTTATTTTAGATATTTACTTATGGTTTATCCATTATATGAATTAATGATTGAACTAGATTAATAAATAATAAAAGTTTTGTAGTAAAATGAATAGACTATTTTGCGTAGTGCTGTACGTGTATTTTATCTTAACTTTCAGGTTTTTTAAGTTTCTTTTTAAGCCTTTACTAATCAAGTACAAGGTATTATAAATAGTATTTACAGACTCAGAGTAATGATGGTTGTACTACATTAAGTAAGTATTTACTAGGTCCGAAGCAGGACGTACTAATGTTATACGATGTATTATTGTTTCAGGATGTAACTTCATTACTAATAAGGGTAGTCGTGAAGTAGTATTTTAGCGCAAACATATTAAGTAAAAATATTTTGTATCAGCCAAAGCTTCAGTATAACGGTTTTATATAAATACATATGAATGTAGAATGTGAGTTCGAGTTTAAGGTATACGCAGTGTACATGATTATACTCGAAGCTTTTACCAATAGTAGTACAACAGACAGTGATCAAACAATACATTAATTAATTATTTTTATTGGTAAAACAAAATATAAATGCATTTTATTAATAAGAGTTTAGTAAATGTTTTTAAAAAAGTGTTTACAAAAGTGTTTATTCATGCACCATCATCAAGGGTGTAACTATTGTTTTTTATCCTTGGTGTCTCTTTAAAAGTCCTAGCAGCTTTTATGGTTGGTTTAATTCATCAATTAACAAGATCTTAATTGTATATATAACTGAGTGTTAGTTAGTGACCGATTTGTCTTTTTCTGATGAAGTTGGGGCAGGAGCCCTGACGAAAAGTGTATGTAAAGTTCCGCACTTAAAGTTTTGAAATCCATTAAACTGTTTTTTCGTATGAAGGCTTTGATATTTTTTAAGTGGATATTACCACGCTGAAGCTCGAGTGTTGGAGGCTATTTCCTGTGTTCGTAGAGGTCTACCATGTCTTTGTGCAACTGTCTTGAACAAATAATACATTCATGTTAGGCAATGCTCACTATTGGCCACCTTACACACCCATGTAACAAGTGGCTGTGTAATTGTGGATGTAGTCATGTTACTGCACTTCAGGTACAGCATGCTAGCTGCCTGCCTGGCACACATTATTATTGTTGACTGAGCGCAAGAAGCATGTTGATTATGGCTCACGTTACTACACCACATCCAGTTCCACTGACCACAAAAGTACACATAGCAGTTATTGTGTAGCACCGTCATGTGTTGTGTGTGCAAATATATGCACCCACAGCTTGTAACACTTGCACAACATTGTTATGTCCTTGTACACATTGTGTCCCAGGGTGGAGACAATCACTGAAAAACTACACACAACCATCAAGTACACACATACTGTTATTAACAAGGGCTGTCTACACTTGCACTGCATGTTCCTGTGCAACACATAATCTGCATGCTGACACATGTGCAGTGATGTTTTTCCTTGTGATACTGTCACCCACCCTCAAACAGTATTGTGTATGTGTTGGATTGCAGGTGTGTCTGTGTTTGTATCTGCTGTACTGAGGAGTGTGCCTGTGTGCCTATGCACATGTGCACATGTGCGCATGTGTGCATGTGTGCCTGTGTGCATGTGTGCCTGTGTGCATGTGCGCCTGTGTGCATGTGTGCATGTGCACATGTGTGCATGTGTGCCTGTGTGCATGTGCGCCTGTGTGCATGTGTGCATGTGCGCTTGTATGCATGTGTGCATGTGCGCCTGTGTGCATGTGTGCATGTGCGCATGTATGCATGTGTGCATGTGTGCCTGTGTGCCTGTGTGCATGTGCGCCTGTGTGCATGTGTGCATGTGTGCCTGTGTGCATGTGCGCCTGTGTGCATGTGTGCATGTGTGCCTGTGTGCATGTGCGCCTGTGCGCATGTGTGCATGTGTGCTAACATCATGTACACATTTGTAAACTGTGTTTCCTATCTTCCTCTCACAGGTTCTGATGTTGCTCTGGTGGAGTGCAGCAGGAACCTGAAGCCACTGCTGGGGAATAGTGATAATGATAATACATGTGTAATGGCACAGGGAGGTGTGACAGGGTCTGTCGTTGGTCAGCCAATCGACACTACACAGCAGTCAACCCCATCATCCTGCCGATACATCCATTGTCACCAATGTCCTTAGCTGCGGGACAGCATACAGTGGGCATTGACCAAGCTAGTGTAGTATCATTGGCACATGCATCCCCTCACAGCAGCCATGGCCAGATTCCTGACATGGTACCACACAGGCAGATGTCCAGGGGTTCTTGTGGGAGCATCCTTGGTCGTACTGCCCCTGTCAGACGTGCCCACAGAGGTCTTTCAACCTCAGCTATGTTCCAGGCTGTAATGTAGGCACAGGCACGCATGGAATGGTACACCAGACAGGGTCTGAGGGAGCTTAGAGCACATCGCACTGCTATGAATGACACTATGCATGAAGTTTCAGCTGCCATCCATAATACCAGCGAGGTCATTGATAGACGTTGGGGGGACACATTAGATCTCTTCCACAACTACATGTCCAGGAGCCAGGACAGTGCAGGCGGTTGAGGCGTCGACGTGGATGTATGCCAGCAACATCATCAGCTGGCAGTCATCATGGATGACAACAAACCCGCAGCCGCTCCCATAGTGCCAGTACCAGCCCCAGCAATGCTGGGTCTGTGCTGTCATTACACCATCCTATAAGACCATGTGCACGTGGCTCTGGACAGTCCCAACAGGGACATGTGTCCAGTCAACAACCCACTGCTTCTGATGACAGTACCTAGTCTGGCTTAATACCTGATACTGTCCGTAGCACCCCTGCCAGGCACAGGTACAGTGTCCGTGGCCAGAGACAGTGATCTTTATGACCTGGCAGGTACAGTCTGTGATTGTCCACAAACACTCGTATGTGGCAGCTACGTGGTTGAACTGTGTGCAAGCATACACACACACCTAATGCTAACAGCTAGGGCTAACACATACACACACACATCGCATCAACATTGCCCCATGTTGTACTGTTGTCCCTCACTAACACACACACACATACATGTCGATTGGATGTGTCAATGGCAGACTCTGGCAAACCAAGTACACACCCTGTGCATATGATGAACCTGTGCCACCTCCTGCCATCTGTAAAATTGATTCAGGAACAGGATAGCATGGTGCTGATGCACAGGGTGACTACATAGCACTGTAGTAATAATATCATATTGTTAACAGTACAGTGTAATGATATCGTTGTGGGTATATTCGAGCATGCATGATGCATTAACTATGATTGTCATTGTAGTTTTGTATACACCCATGTTAATTCCCAAAGTGTACTGTCTGCACATGTGTCACATGGCTGTTATGTGTACCTGTGCCTGCATGTGTTGGGGTGTGGACAGTACATGTGTGATGTTTGCAGCACAGAGTTGCAGGTGTACATTTGTAAACATGGTTAGCATGGAACATGACATGGTTTGACAGTATGCTGTGGGTGATACAGTTTCCATACATCAACGGTCTGCATTCTGGTACTATACACAGCCTGCATAGCCTGACATTCCGTGGTCATTACATGGTGTCTCCTCAACTGATACACAGATGTAGGAACCTGGTGTCAGTGATATCCCTGCAGTACTACACTATACCAGTAGCCATTCTTACTGAGCCCCACACATCCCTGGGAACAATACTCTTTGGCATATAGCAGTCTCACGTACATGTCAACACACTATGGATATGTCCATCTACAGTGGCCTACAATGCATTCTACACATGACACACCTAACCACCAAAAGTGTATCATACAGACAGATACCTGTTGTCCAAGCCATGCTGTATTGCTGTAACGCAACTGTAGCATTGTCATCGGCATGTAGTTAACATAGTATTCCAACAGTACCATGTAGGTGGTAGCACCCATCATGTAGAATGGGTAATGGTGTGTTCATGTGGACAAGTGTTATCTTGTCTATCCTGTGAGATTCACATTTCCAAAGGTATTCTGCAGTCCTTCGGTGTATCACCTAAGTGTATGCATATCTGCAACAGTTGTCATACACCTACACTGGATGTCCATCACTCACAGACTTTTCTGTGTTTTAACATGTCTGACATATACTCCAGACATCAACCCTCACCCACATTAATCTATCAAAGCTTTCATGGGTGTGTGTCACATAGTTGGCCTAGGACACAGATTACTGCAGTAGCCTGCATTGTCACCAACATACATGTATGGCCTAAGGTCTGGTAAGCTGCGGCACATGCTGGCAAAGGTAACAACTGTAATCATATGAGGCAGGCTTCACACATAGGAACTATTAAAGGTCACAGGTACATATCTGTATGTGGAACACACATACCTGATGTGTGCATTGAAATTACTGTTATAATAATATGTCATACAATAATAAAAGCAAAACACACAACACATTGCAAACACACACATGTCATTTGCAGGATTCAAACCCCTACCTAACTATGTTATGATACTTGAGAGAGACGCATTAGCAAAGCATACTCTTCGCATTACTGGATGATTTCCCTTCTCCTGCTGTATGTATAGGGTGCTGACATTATAAGTCTTTCCAAAGAGGAATGTACATCTTTTAGTGTGTTATCCCAGTCTTCAAAAAGGGAATTCCTTTCACAGAGAATTGCATACATACACACACCCCTGCCACCCCCCCCACACACAGTGTTTGCAGGATTCAAACCCCTACCTAACTATGTTATGATACTTGAGAGAGAGAGAGACACATTAGCACAGCGCTCTATTTGCATTACTGGATGATTTCCCTTCTGCTGTATTTATGGGGTGCTGACATCATCAGTCTTTCCAAAGAGGAATGTACATCTTTTAGTGTGTTATCCCAGTCTTCAAAAAGGCCATTCCTTTCACAGAGAATTGTATACATACACACTTCCCTGTCACCCCCTTCTCCTTTGCTAATCACATTGACAGAGTCATTGCAAAGACCTTTATATAGCCCTCCTTATCACATGGAGGTTTGCATGTAGATCATGGGAGGTCATTATGGCCCTCTACTAGTCACTCATCAGGCCCATGTTTGACTACAATGGCCCTTTTGGGGTGTACCTTACCCAACACCTGCAGCAACTACAGTGTCCACAACAGTACCTCCCCAAGAGGATCATGGGCTACACACAGATGTCCTATGCAGCTCAACTAAAGGATCTCCAGCTCTACTCAGTTGCTTAACGCCTACTCAGAGGTAATCTATGCCTCACGTACACAGCCATGTCAAACCCAGAAGTAATGGACATGCTCCACCTCATAACATCCAAGACCCTTAGAGCTACACACTCCAGGGACTTATACCTCAGCACAAAACTAAATAGGACATGCCGCAGGGACAAATTCATTACCCAGAGGCTCCCCTCACTCTGGAATTGAATCCCAATTAAAGTTAGACATAGCCCCTCGCCAACTCTCTTCCAGCAAAATCCAGCTGCATGGATGGGAGATTGCAAATTCACCCCTGGGATCTCCACTGTGTCCCTGCTTGACAGAGGCACAGCAAACTAGCCTTAAAGGGTGCCTTCTGTGACCTACTTTACAGAGGCACAGTAGGCTACTCTACTGGGGAGGCAGACGCCAAATACACTCTGCCTAGGCTTATAAATTCCCTAGGGCAGACAGCCTAGTATCAACCTCTGCACCTATGTTTATGTTGGGGATGCACAATATTTGTTGCTGATACTGTTTGCAGGTCTTTATTGCCATAGCTTTCCCAGTTTCTATGAACAACTTGTGTATCTGTGTAACATGTTTGATCATGACAGGGTTCCAGTATATTAATATATGTGTCTGTTGTCATTTAACTGTGTGCACAGGGCAGATTGCTGGATCGTGGGAGGTTCCTGGCTTAACACATACAACTGCCAGATATGTGTGGTCGACTGCTATACTCAGACATGGCCTACATGTGTGAGCATGCCCAGTTCAGGCTTTCCATGGTTTGTTGCCTGACATATGTCTCATTTATCCAAGTGTGTGAGCATGCCCAGTGTGACCTTTCCATATGTTGTGATCTGAAGTCCACTACATTTGTGGCTGTGTGTGAACATGACCAATACTGACATTTATACTGTGTGTGTTGGAAGTCATGTGTTCTTACTGCCAGACTCCTTTGTGTCATAACTCAACAGGGATTGTGCTGTGCCTGCAGGGTTTCCATGGGATAGTTTGTAAAGACTTGTCAACATTCTTTCATACTGGCTGAACACTGCAATACTGTCATGGTGTACTGGTTCAGTACTTTCACTATGGTGCACAGTATCATGGGTTTGAGTCGCATCACTGCTTTAAATGTTCATACTGAGCAGACCACACTGGTTAAGGGCCAGTTGGGCAACTATGAGCATGTTGCATTTTGTTCAGCTATGGCCTACTTAAGCCAGACTTGTCCAACATTGCTGTGTATTCACCAAATTGGGTGGACATTGCCAAACATTACTCCACATTGACCACAGTTGTACTAGTTGGTGTGTGTGATTCTCTTCATAGGTTCATGCTAGGCTATCTGCCCTAGGGCATTTATAATCCTAGCCAGAGTGTGTTTGGCTTTCAACACACATTTTAAGTGGAGTTTGCCATGACATTTTTCAAGGTTAGTATACTGTGCCTCTGTCTAACAGTGACATAGAAGTGATACCCAGGGTAAACCTACAATCTCCCATCCACTCATCCAGATTCCTCTTGAAGACAGTCAATGAGGGACTCTGGCTAACCTGGAGTGGGAGTTTACTCAAGAGTGGAGGGAGCCTCTGGGTTATGAATCCGTCACTCCAGCATGTTCTATTTATTTCAGTCCTGAGGTTCAGGTCTCTTGAGCACGTAGCTTGATGTGATTCTGATTTTCCAAGGTGCAGCATGTCCATTGATTCCAGGTTGGACATGGCTTTATACATCAGGCACAGATCACCCCTGGGCAGGCGGTATGCCACTGAGTGGAGCTGCAGTTTCTTTAACCGGGCAGCAAATGGCATGTGTTTGAGCTCTTTGATCCTCCTGGTGAGGTACCTTTGTGATCTTTCCAGCGGCTTCAGGTGTCTGGTAAGGTACATCCCACAATGGGCATTGTACTCAATTATGGGCCTGATGAGGGATGAATAAAGAGGCACAATGACCTCCCCTGATCTAGATGTGAAAACCTTCATTATTAGGTGGGCTATATGAAATGTTTTTCTAAACACTTTGGCCACGTGGTTGTCAAATGAGAGATTGCTATCAACTTGGGTCCCCAGGTCCCTTATCACTTCTTCCATACTTAATGGGTTACCACCTATGTGGTAATTTGTGGGCACTTAGTTTTTGCCAAATGGGATGACTATACACTTTTTTGCATTTAGCTTGAGGACATGGCTCTGGCACCAGTTGTCTGTTTCTATGAGGCCCTTTTGTAGGATGCTTGTGTCAGCTGGAGGGTCGATTATGGCGCCCAGTTTGCAGTCATCTGCAAACTTGTTCAGCCATAGTCCTTCTGTGTTGGCCTGTACCTCTGAGAAATATATACCAAACAAGGAAGGTCCCAGGACTGAGCCTTGTGGGATGCCACTTGTAGCTGGTTTGGGATCTGACATGGCTCCAGCATTTCTGACCAAGTGGGTTCTGTCCTTGAGCCACTTTGCAACCCATCTAGTGACATAGGGGTTTATATTGAAGCTGGTGAGCTTATCTATAATGACCAAGTGGGGTATTGTATGGAAGGCTTTTGTGAGTTCCAGGTAGGCTGTGTGGAGCACCTTCCCCTCGTCAATGGCCTTGGTGACTGTTTCAAATCACTCAACCAGGTTTAAGGGGCAGGATCTGCCGTTAACAAAGCCAAACTGGGTAGGATCCAGTGTTTGTAGGTCCTCAATATCTTTATTTCTGAGGTCCATGATGATCCTTTCCATAGCTTTGCAGACCAAGCTGGTCAGGCTTCTGGGGCAATAGTTTGCAGTATCCATTGAGGCACCACCTTTGCAGAGAGGGACCACTGTTGCTGTACACTGCTCTTTGGGTACATATAGGTTCATAGGTTCATAGGTTGGTACTAGGCTATCAGCCCTAGGGCCTATACAAGCCTAGCCATAACAATTCCCTGGCTATTTCTTCCCACATTATTTACTTTCCTGGACCCCTGTCTAGCAGGGCGACTGACGTGATCCCTGGGGTGAATTTCCTTTCTCCCATCCAAACGTCAAGGTTCCTCTTGAAGAGGTCCAAAGAGGCACTCTGCTTGACATGTATGGGCAATCTATTCCAGAGTCTGGGGAGTCTCTGGGTCAGGAACCTATCCCTCCAGCATGTTTTGTTTATTGTGATGACAAGGTTTAGATCCCTGGAGCGTGTAGCTCTGAGGGATTGGGATTTCTTTAAGTGTAGCATGTCCAACAGCTCTGGGTTTGACATGGCCTTGTATGTTAAGCAGAGATCGCCTCTGAGTAGACGATATGCGACAGAGTATAGCTGGAGTTTTTTAAGGCGGTCAGTGTAGGGCATCTGCTTTAGGCCTGTGATTCTTTTAGTGAGGTATTTCTGAGACCTTTCCAGTTGTTGCAGATGTCTTGAGAGGTACATACCAAATGGGGCGTTGTATTCTATAATGGGTCTAATGAGGGATGAGTACAGTGGGACAATGACCTCCTTTTTTCTGGATGAAAAGCCGTTCGTGATGAGGTGTGCCACATAGAAGGATTTCCTGACTGTTGTGGCGATGTGCTTATCGAAGGTGAGACCACTGTCCACCTGTGTCCCTAAGTCTCTTATCACACTTTCTGTGTTTAGTGTACTGCCACCTATGTGGTAATTCATGGATACATGTTTTTTCCCAAAGGGGATAACAATACATTTCTTGGCATTGAGCTTGAGCCCATGGCTCTGGCACCAAGCATCTGTTTCTGTGAGGCCCTTTTGTAGAGTATCCACATCATTTGGGGATTCAATAATGGCTCCCAGTTTGCAGTACTCTGCAAACTTTGTTAGCCAGAGTCCCTTAGTGTTGACCTGTACTTCAGAGAAGTAGATGCCAAATAAGAGCGGCCCCAGGACTGAACCCTGAGGTACTCCACTTGTCACTTGTCTGGAGCTGGATTTGGAGTCGGCTACTTTTACAGTGTGGGTTCTATCAGTAAGCCATTTAGCAAACCATTGGGTGACATAGGGATTAATACCCAACTTAGTAAGTTTATCTATGATTCCAGAGTGGGGGATGGTGTCAAAGGCCTTGGCAAGGTCTAGATAGGCTGTGTGGACCACCTTACCCTTGTCCATGGCTCTGGAGACTGATTCAAAGAAGTCAATCAGGTTCAGGAGACAAGATCGGCCCTTCACAAACCCAAACTGGGTGGGGTCCAGTGTTTGAAGGTTGCCAATGTCTTTGTTTATAAGTTCCATGATAATACGCTCCATGGCCTTGCAGATAAGGCTTGTCAGACTGATGGGACGGTAGTTTCTGGGATCCAAGGTGGATCCCCCCTTGTGGATTGGGATAACTGTAGCTCTGCGCCACTCAGTGGGCACGAAACCTGAGGTGAGGCTATGATTAAACATGACACTTAGGTGAGGTGCCAGTTCATATTGTAGTTCATGTAGTACACAGCCGGGATGTCATCTGGTCCCATGGATGCTGTATTCTTGGCTTTAGAGAGTGCGTTTTGTACCTGTGTGGCCGTTATTACTGGAATTTGACAATCTTCCAGTATTGAGATGGGCCATTTAGGGGTGAGAGGGGGTGAAGTTGGCACTGAATCGATCTGCCAGGATATTGGCAATATCCTTTGGATCAGTATATTTATTGCCATTCTGTTTTAGCTCAGAGCAGATCTGAGCATTGCCATTTAGATTCTTGACATAGTTATAGAATGCTTTGTGGTTGTCTTTGGAATCTTTGGCAATTTTATTTTCATAACTAGCTTTGGAGGATTTTATGAGGCATCTCAGTTTCTTACTGAGGCTAGTAAGGAGTTTTTGCATCCTGGGATTTTCCTCTTTTCTGCAAAAGTGTCTTCCTTTTGTTGTAAAGTTTGTTTATGGCAGGGGACCACCAGATTGGTTTCCTTTTTTTGGATGAGAGCATTTTGGTTCTATTTGGGATGGCACGATTCATGCATGAGTGGATGTGCTCGTACAGTGCCTTATTGTAGGATTCAGCAGTTGAACTTTCAGTTCCCGTCTGCATGGGTGTCATGAAGTTTGTCACTTCTGACTTGAGTAGCATGAAGTTGGCTTTGGAGAAGTTTTTTATGGTGGTTTCTTTACTGGGGGGTGGGGGTGGGATGTGGATATTAAGGGTGATTAGCTTATGGTCAGACCTGAGTAAGGTAAGGTATCCTGTGGTAAGGCTGAGATTGAACAGTGGTTTTATGTTTGTGTTCAATTCTTTCTGGGGTTCATATTGCACACATCCCAGGACACCGTCTGGTCCCACTGATGCTGTGTGTTTTGCTTTGGAGAGGCTGGCTGTTACCTGAGCATCTGAGATGTCAGGGGGCCAGCACTCTGCTGGGATAGATATTTGCCCTTTTGGTGGGGGGGGGGAGACGTTTGCACTGAACCTGTCAGCTCGGATGTTGGCAATGTCTGTGGGTTTGGTGTATTGTTTGTCATTTTGGACTAATTCTGAGCATATTTGGGAATTCCTACCCAGGTTCCTACCATAACTAAAGAAAGCCTTGTGATTATCCTTAGTGTCCTGTACAACTTTTATCTCAAAGATGGCCTTAGACGATTTTCTGTGTCCGTAGTTTTTCAATAATACTGATCAGAGATGCCTTCCCTTTTTGGGATTTTGCTCTATCATAAAGTAGCTTCCTCCTTGTATTGTGTTTTTTTATGGCTGGGGTCCACCAGACAGGATGCCTGCCTTTGGAGGATTGGATCTTGGTTTTATTTGGGATTGCATGATCCATGCATTCCTGAAGGTGTTCATAGAATGCATTTATAAAGGGTTCTGAGGTCTGGGCCGTATTTTCCACAGGCACAGGAGCTGTGAAGGATTCCACCTCGGTTTTGAGGAGTGTGACATTTGCTTTAGTGAAATTTTTCACTGTGGTTTTCTGGCCATGGGCTGGGGTCGGGATGTGAATATCCAGTGAGATTACTCTATGGTCTGATCTTACTAGTGAGGGATACACTTCTGGTCTTGGGCATAGGTCCCCATGTTGGAGATGATCAGGTCCAGTATGTTTTCCCCTCTTGTGGGAGTGGTAGCAAGTTGTTTCATAGCATTTGAGTTTATAACTTCTAGGAACCTTTGGGCTAGGGTGTTGGAGCTAGGGTAATGCTCCCAGTCTATGTTTGGGTAGTTGAAGTCGCCCAATATAATGGTGTTTGGGGAGACCTTCATATTTTCATGTGTTCTCCAGTCAGCCAAGTGTGGTTCCTGGGTTTAGGAGGGTGGTCTGTAGCAGGCTATGAACTGGAAGGCAGTTTTACCCACTGTTAGTTGCACATGGATAGTCTCTGATGTTTCATGCTGTGCCACCAACCTGGGGGTGTGGGTATCTTTGACAAATATTGATACTTACCCTCCTTTTGTAGTTTGTTCCATGTTTTGTGGCTGTAAAGCATGGTATGAGGTGTAACCTGCTAGTGCTAGGGTGCTCTTGGGGGCCTTGAACCAGGTTTCTGTTACTGCACAGATATCAACATTCTCCATGCTGAGGAGAGTTTGGAGTGCATGCATCTTGCAGTTTAGACTTCTGGCATTGAGTAGCATTACTTCTAGTTTCTTATCCCTTGTGATACCTGTGGAGGTGGGTTTGTCTTTTGAGCCTTACCTAAAAAAGGCACTATGGGGGTGACAAGAGCCTTTGGCAATATCCAAAAGGCCACAGGTGACAGGTGAAAGCCATCCCTAGTGAAGCATCATGTCTTGTTGAGCATGTCATCCCAGGCTGACAGGCATTGGATCCCCTTTCACTGACACCAATACTTAAGCCAATTGTTGTAATTGATCATCTTGTCTTCATATTGTGGCATCATGTTTGGTGAGGGTAGGATGATACTCAAGGTCATCAAATTTGCATATACTACATGGTGGTAAATGCTGTTTAGCGCTACCTTACTTTGCTTAACACATGGCAATCATGCCTCAGGTGATGCTGCAGGGCTGTCTATGTTGGATGCACATACTACACTCCCTGCACATGTTTGAAAGCAGGTTGTGTCAACTTAGGCATCCCTTTCACTATATGTAGGAGTCAGAGAGAGGTATAATTTCCAGGGTTCCTACTGAGCCAGTGTATGTGCTATACTTTTCCTCTTTGCCAAGGCCAAGGCATACTGGGCATGCCAACAGCAAAAGTAAATTAAGGCACCAAAGTTACACACTGGAAATCAGTCACTGTACTTTATTGCAGAAGACAAACGGTAAGCGCTTTCACAACTTAATGTTGCTTCATCAGACGTGACTAATTTCCAGTGTGTAACTTTGGTGCCTTAATTTACTTTTGCTGTTGTTGTGTGTTTTGGGCACCTCAGTGTACCTGCAGCTATTTGGTTTTTGCATACTGGGCATGCCTCCTTCTGCCTACTGGGGCAGGCTCAGGTTGTTCCTCCTCCAAGTCAAGCTCTGCCTGTGATGGCCTTGGCAATGGTGGGGGGCTGTTTGGCCCAGGCCTATGCTGGTCCTGCTGCAGCTGTTTTTGCAGAACCATATTATGTAGCATAGCACATATCATGACAATTTGGGTACATGTAGTTGGTGAGTATTGCAAGGCTCCAGGCACCGGAACCATGACTTGAGCAACCCAAACACATGGTCAATTACATTTTGTGTTTGTGCATGTGCCTCATTATGGCATTCCTGTTCAGGTGTGTGTGCATTTCTGATGAGTGTCATCAGCCATGGCTCCAGTGCATAGCCAGCATCCCCCACTAAGTTACCATGTGGAATGTCCCCATTGGAAAATGTCTGGTACGGCTGTGTCAGATGCCAGATATGGGAATCATGGTAGCTTCCAGGGCAGCCAGCACACACATTCATTATTATGCCCTGGGCATCACACATGACCTGGCAGTTGATGGAGGGGAAGCCCTTGCGGTTAATTTAGGCCCTACCCCACTCACCGGCTGGTGGTTTGATGCGTATATGCATGCAGTCTATTGCACCCACTACCTCAGGGTATTCTGCTATTTGCTGGAAGAGACGCATATTGCAGGCCAATAGCTCATGGGAATTGGGGAAATATACATGATAACCGATATGTGCTGACATGGCATCCAGGAACTGGTGCAGTACCCTGGATGCTGATGCCTGTGATATCCTCATCATATCACCAGTTGGTCTCTGGAAGGTACCTGCTGCTAGTATTTTTAGGCCAACACATACCTTGGTTTCCACTGGGATGGGTTCCCCTCTATTGGTTCTGTGTGTGAGGTGTGGCCTGCACAGCTCAACAATTTGCTGCAGGAGGTCTCTGTCCACTCTATAGTGCTCCACTATCTCCAGCTCATGTAACCCCTGGTAGGTGACCCTGAGCCTGTACACTCTTCTCCGTCTCCTCATTGTGGGTTGTCCGGCAGCATTTGCATTGTCACCACCCTCAGCATGTTGCATATGTCACTTTATAACAGCAATGGCAGCCCCTAGCTTTTTCAGTTTTCACTTCTAGTAGCTTACTTCAGTGTTGCAGCGTCTCTTGAGAGTAACAAACTGCACTGTTGTTTGCAGAGTTTTAAATGCTAGGCTGGGCTAGTGTTCTGCCTGTGTAATTGCCTGATTCTGATTGTTTTCACCTTCTAGCTCTACTGGTATTCCCTGGTAGCTTCCTACTATTTGTTGTGCTTCCTTTTTCCTTTCTGTTTACTCAGGGGGGAGCGACGCGCATACAAGCGCAAACACGCTCACAGCAGCTCACACGAGCGCACACATGCTTAAACGGGCTAAAACTTGCTTATTTGGGTCAAAACGCATGCACACCAGTGCAAACGTGCTTACAGGTCTTTAAACAGCCTTATACATGCTTACTCCGGCTTAAACGCGCGCACTCATGCTTTCACACGCGCACTCTGTCTTACTCAGGTTAACAGGCGCGCACGCGCGCGCATACCCACTCAGCAAGAAACTTTGGTGTTATCCACTATACATCTTCCATTTCTTGGCTTTCCCTGGCCTACCTGTTGACACACCTCTTTCCATGATGTCTAACTGACAGCTGACACATGCCACTCTGCTCCTATGCGATTCACTACTTTCATACATACCCCCCTTGTGATGTCACCTATTTCCTACTCTGTTACTCCCCATATCCTACTCCTACACTTCACTGACTGTGCTCATTTGCTATGTAAAAGTGTGATTCACTATCCTAACACTCATTTACATAGGACTGCCTACTAATGCTTGGTTGCATGTCTTAGATTGGGCTTCTCCCCTTAGCAACCCCTACTCGGTGGCCATGTTGTCTTCAGCCTGCTATTCCCTTACATTGTAATTTAACAGTTTTCATAGATTCCACGTTTGTGGCTTTTATTTTCTTATTTTATGATTTTTTTTTAGTACACTCCATTTGCGCGGCACTGCGCTACGCTTAAACATCGGAAATCGCTGAAAAAAAATTTTTATTTTAATTTTGCATCTGGGAACTTTTCCAATGGCCATATATTTGGCCATTGGCATGCTTCCTCAACCATATGCAACCTTTATTTGGAGCTGACAAGGCTCCATTGTGCTATTTGCAGAATGGTACTCAGTTGTCAACTGAGTACATTTCTGCAGCTAACACAGCTGCTACTCGGACAGGTTTGTGCTTCCTGGATCGCAAATTTACCTCATTTGCATGCCTTTCAGCTGCAAGTGAGATAATTTGCATATCCCAGCCCTGTCCATGTAGGAGACGTTTTAGGAGCTCTCTTACATGCCCCTACAAGTTGTTCCTGGATCACTCGTCTGACATGATGGCTGCATGGAGTCTTACTCTACTCGTACACTCTGTCCAAGCCATTATAAATCCGGCCCAAGATGTTGTGAGAAATACCTTGGACATTATGTTAGAAAATAAATATTCACATATGCATAAGTTTGTTGATACAATTAATAGTAAAATCTGGTCAACACAGTAGTCACCTATTTGTTCAAGTCGTGGTTATCAGAATCATAAAAAGCAACACCCAGCTCTTAAAAAAAAGAATGGAGCAAGTATAGATTTTTTATTGGGTATGCAATTCAAAGAAAAAAGAACAAAATATTTTTCAAGTGATTGATGCAAACAAAACCAGTGATTGTACAAATTCTATTGTGAATGATTCCGTAGTTAACCCACAGGTAGCTGAAATACATTTGAAATTTGTGCTGAGACAGTGTACACAATTTCTTCACTGAACTCAGAAAAACAGCAGTATTATCCATGTAAAAATAATTAGATTGAAATGTATAAATGGATTAGCTAGATACTGGGGATGAATGCAACACTACTGGTCACAAACCAAAACAACTGGCACAGACTAAATTGTATAGTATGTATGAAAAGAAAGAATACATTTTTTGTTTTGGATTGTATCAGTTTAGAGACATAATATATTTTGGGAATGTTTGCTTGTGAAGACTTGGACATGATAGAGCAAACTCATGGAGAACAAGAAAACTGTGCTAAGGGGTATAATGTGGTCAATGAGAATGATTTACACACTCATGGTGCCAATGATTCATGCAACCACAGAGAAAATGATTCTCACAGCTACAGAGCTAATGATTTGCAGGCTTGCAGAGGCAGCCATTTGCCAGGAGCAGAGTCTCAGGTAGAAAGTGCAGCATGCATTGATGTAAGATCACAAAGAACAAATAGAAAACTGAGTTTCTTTGCTACATTTGATATTTTTGAGCAGTGTGCTGATTCATTTACAAGACTTGAAAAGTTGTTGTGTCTTTTGGCTTATCTCGGTTAGGGGTCACCACAGCGGAGCTCCGGTCCGCTAATGTTTGGTATTGGATTTTTACATGCCGAGTTACCAGCCCTGATGCACAACCTTCAATGAAGGCACGCCCATTCACGCATGCCTCCACACAGAAGATGCTCTAACTGAGAACTGAACGGGACAACGTCTTGCTCTGAGGTGACAACGCTACCGCAGCACCACTACCGCAGGTCACAGGACTTGAAAAGTCAACGTCTGTAATTCATCACATGGAATATTATTAAAGAGCTACAGTTACTGAGATTAATGATAATGATCAGATGTCCAGAAGACAAGGAAAAGGTTTTCACAACCAGTTTTAAGTCTAGTACATCCACACTGTTGAAATTCATGAATCACAAGGACTGCATTCCAAATCCAGTAGAGTAGTAATGGCCAACCAGCTAAATAGCAGTATGCTGAAAAGAATCCTTGTAGCAGATTTAAGTATTATTAACTACAAAGCATTAATGACTTTTAATGAATTACCTGATTGAACTTGGAGTGAAATTGTTTCTAACTTATTCCAATTTTGGAACAATTAGTGTCTCATCTGTATATTTCTGATACTTTTGCATTTCAGTTTTTTTTTTTTGCTTGCACTTGTGACTACTACAGTATCCTTTAGCCACTTCCCATATTATCACAATTTTTCTAGCCTGGTCAGTTATCTGCCTCTGTCTTACACAAAGAGTAAGGTATAAAACGGCATTTATGCAGCATTATGCTGCATTTATTGATTTGATTGAGGTTGCTTTTCTCCGTGTCTGCATTTTGTTTTCTGTTTTACTGATAGTTAACAAAGCTGTAGTGCTTTTATTTATTTGCTTGATATTTCTGGTCACTGTCTAGATTCTGTTCAGCTGTTTTCATAGTGGGGTTGGTCCACCTGCTTTAGAAACCAGCTTTGCCAAGGTGTGAGCACAGCTTTTTGTGTTATCTTATTCCCCGAGGCTCTTAATTCTGTGAGACAGTATCAGTATCTTAGCCACTCTTTCTAGCCTAGCTGTGACTGATTCAACAGCCATTTGATACAGAAAGCCTATAAGTATATTTTTGGCATGTAATCTGTTATCTGTGATAGTCAACAAAACTGTGCTGCATTTATTGATTTGCTTGAGATTGCTTTTCTCTGAGTCTGCATTTCACCCTCCCACCCTAGAGTTGGTCTGTTCTTAAATGTGGTGGCTTTGAAATTGCCCGCCCGTGGTATTAATTTGAATTTGGGCACTCCTCACAGTCCATCTGATTTGCTTATTGTACTGAGTACAGGGTGATCATTTGGGCACAACAACCCCTTTGTTTCTTTGATTTTGAAGACTCCTCCCAGTTCCATCTCATCAGCACATTCTACTATGTGCAGACAGAGCATTTTGGAAGGCCGATCCCCTTAGTTTCTTAATTTTTAATTCTGTTTCTTCCCTCTCCATAAAACCAAAAAAAAAAAAAAATTACACTTCTTCATTTATTTATTTTATTCTTCCTCCTTACTCTTAAGTGTTGAAGTGATTTTATTTTGCTGTATTTATTACTGCTTGTTAGCAGCCTGATTAAGTTTATCTGTTATTCTAACCCTCTTAGTCTTGGTTTTAGTACTTGGGCTTCACGCCAGTTATTTTACATTTAAGAAGGTTTTCATGGTCTATACTGTTGTAGACAAGCCCTTATCAAAAGCCTCTCTCCCCAAGTCCATCCAAGTTTTAGAACACTATATCTGGACAATTCCCATCAGCTTCTCCTACTAGCCTGGCCAACATGAGCATACTGAGACAGTCTAGCAACTGCCTCATGTTCACTGACAACCCTCTTCTCCTAGCATATAATTCTTCTACTTGCGAGAAATGCATCTATATCAGTAAAATGGAGTCCATACTCTCTCACATCTCAGTCAGTACCCTTGACAAAGAGGAGATTGCCAGTACAAACACTACACCACCCACATCACATACTCAAGCACAGCACACACCCACATATACAGAGGTCCTCAATAAAAACTTACCTAAACAGCAGAGACCTCCAAAACACACTCACAGACATTCCATGCACAACACCAAACACATCTCAGGCAGCAGACAACACACCAGTGTCTCACAAACACAGCCCATAAGACACAACAATAAACTCATACAGCCCATAAGACACAACATTAAACCAACTATACTAGTCATTGGTGACTCAGTTGTGAGATACACTGATGTCCCCCTCACCAGGCTCGACAAGGAGAAGATCACGGTCAGTTGTCTGTCAGGTGCCAGAATCCACCACATCATGCATGCACATCTCTCCACAACAGGTACAAGTATGAATCTGTCATTGTTTATGTTGGTGTGAATGACTTGAGATGTACCTCCCTGGACTATATGAAGAGAGACATGATTGAGCTGCCAGAGTATGTGTCTCAGACAGGTATGACCCTAGCCCTAAGCAGCAGCCTACCTTCACCAAGCAAGAATGATATCACAATACCAACATAAAATAACTGACTTCAACAATTGGTTTAGTTTCTGGTGTCATTCCAAAGGGATCCAGTATCTGTCTGCCTGGGATGACATGGTTGACAGTCCTCGATGATTTGCCAGAGATGACCTCCACTTGTCACCCCTGGCATTTAGGATTTTGGCCAAGGCTCTTGCCTCCCCATTGTGCCTTTTTTAGGCAATGTCCCACAGACAAATCTTCCAACATAAAAGATCTGTCAAAAAGCAAATTGAAGGTCATGCTGCTTAATGCTAGGAGCCTTAACCTGAAAATGCACTCACTGGAGGCTCTCCTAGCACTGGAAAATGCTGACATTTGTGCAGTCATGGAATCTTGGTTCAAGGCTGCAGAGAGCACCCCTGCCTTACCCCCCTCCACTTCTCCTACCTGGACTAACTTAAGTCCATCAAGGTACCCCCTAACACATAGTAAGTTCTTCCCTGGTGAGATTAGACCATTGATCTGTCTCATTCAAAGTGTCTATCCTGTTCAACGCTCCCCCAGCTGTAAACAGGCAAAACACTTCTCAAAAACTGACTATAACCTTCTAAGGGAAGGTATCAGTAGCTTCACACCATCACCCCCCCACAGAGGATGCAGACAAATATGCTGAACAGTATGCCAGTGTAGTATACAAACAACTGTACAACTGCATGGACTCATCCATACCCAACAGAACTAAAACCTGCTCCTCAAGGAAACACAAACCTATGTGGTGGACATCCTCTATCAACAGGCTTTACAACAAAAGGAACAAACTGTTGAACAGGGGTAAAAAGGCACAAATTCCTAATTGTAAAAACTCCATCCTTAGCCTTAATAAGCAAATTAGATCACTAGTGAAAACCTCCAAAGCCAATTATGAATCAAAACTAGCCTCCGAAACAAAGGCTAACCACAAAACCTTTTTCAGTTATGTCAGAAACTTCCATGGTAAAGCCCAGGTTTGTTCTGAATTAATTCTTATTGGTACTACTTACACTGATCTTGTTGACTTAGCCAACCTGCTAACAGACAGGGTCAGTGCAAACTTCACCCCCCCATTCCCCCACCAAAGGCCCATTCGACATCCGCAATACTTGCCCCAACCCCACATCTCCATAGATCAAGTGTTAAAGGCCCTATCCAAGGCAAAGACCACAGGTTTCCATGGGACCTGATAGTATCCCAGGCTGCATTCTGCAACATCTCCAGCAAGAACTAGCCTCACCATTGAGCACCCTATTCAACCATAGCCTAAGTACAGGCTTCATTCTAGCAGAGTGGAGAACTGCCATTGTCATCCCTTTGCACAAAGGTGGTGTCACTACTGACCCTGAAAACTATCGCTCCATTAGCCTGACAAGTCTGAGCTGTAAGGCCAAGGACCATATTATTATGGATCTCATAAACAAGGACATAGGCAATCTCCAAGCACTTGACCCCACCCAGTTCGGATTCATCAAGGGCAGATCTTGCCTGTTGAACCTGGTTGACTTTTTTGAGACTATCATCAAGGCACTGGAGACACTGGATGATGGAAAGTCAGCACATACGGCTTACCTTGACTTGGCCAAAGCCTTTGACACAATCTCCTCACTCGGGTATCATCAAAAAGCTAACAGTACTTGGCGTAAATCCCTATATCATCAGGTGGGTGGCCAACTGGCTCACTGATAGGACCCACAAAGTAAAAATAGGTGCCACTACCTCCAACAGCAGACCTATCACTAGTGGTGTCCCCCAGAGATCTGTCCTGGGGCTCCTATTGTTTGGCATCTTCTTCTCAGAGGTCTAGGCAAAGACAAAAGGCCATTGGTTCACCAAGTTTGTAGATGACTGTAAGTTGGGTGCTGTCACTGACTCTCCAAATGATGTTAACATACTTCAAGAGGGTCTCACATCAACAAATAACTGGTGCCAAAGTCATAACCTTAAGTTAAATGCAAAAAAAGTATTATCATACCATTTGGCAAAAACACGGTCCCGTCTGATTACCACATTAGCGGCAACCCCCTAAGCACACAACCTGTGGTGAGAGACCTGGGTACACAAGTTGACAACAATCTCACATTTGACCATCATGTAGTGACAGTGGGCAGAAAAGCATTTTACTTGGTTCATCTCATAAGTAAAGGGATTGCATCCAGAAAACAGGAGGTTATTACCTCTCTGTACTCCTCCCTCTTTAGGCCATAATTGTGTACAATGCCTCGTTTGGTATAGACTTCTCCAAACACCTACACCACCTGGAAAGGCTACAGAAATACCTCGCTAAGAAAATCTATGGCCTCCAACACCTGTCCTATGTGGACAGGCTCAAATCACTATCACTCTACCTCTGCTCAGAGGTAATCTGTGTCTCACCTAGAAGGCAATTTCAGACCCTACTCTACTAACGATGTTCCATATCCATAAGTCTAACTCCTAGCGTTGTACCCGATTGAAAGGCTTAAATCTAATATGTGACATTAACAAAACCTGTGGAGAGACAAGTTTGACACCGAAAGGCTACCCTATCTCTGGAATAGACTCCCCATACACGTCAAACAAAGTACGTTGCTGACCCTCTTCAAGCGCAACCTTGAAGCGTGGATGGGCAACCACAAATTTGTCCCAGGGGTTCCACCTGTGTCCCTCATTGACAGAGGTGACAGGTGCTGATTGAGGTTTCTCTTTTGGGGATAAACTCTTGGCTAGGCTTGTAAGGGCATCAGAGCCATTAGCCTAGTAATCTCATATGATCCTACTCTGTTTTGTTATACCCCCTTTGTCTGCACTGGCCAATATGGAATCATAGTCAGTGTTTACCTCTTCTGTAGCCAACCTTATAGCACTAGGTATTTTGAGGGAGTGTAGTAACTGCCTTATGCTTAGTGAAATTCTTTATTGCTACCTTACAGTGATTTGGTATGTCAGAGGTATAAGTATTTACTTAAATGGGAAGGTGCCTTCTCACCTCAAAACACATTCAGTAAGCACAACACACACACACACACACACACACACACACACACACACACACACACACACACACACACACACACGCACACCTTATGCTGAGGTCGTTAAGAGAGCACTGATTAAACTTCCCAGGCAAAAGACTAAGAAACTCTCTAAAAGTAACAAAGGTGCAGAGTCAAAGCCCTTGTAACCAATTAAGACTGCATCTAACATATTAATGTCTTAGTAATAGGTGACTCTATTCTCAGGCATACTGATCACCACCCTCACAAGGCTGGATAGGAACAGGGTAGCAACTGTATTTCTGGAGCCAGGATCATCTGAAACATATTAAGGCCTCATAGATCCCTCCATCCTGAAAAATATGAGTAGGACATGATAGTGGTCCATGTGGGAGAGAATGACCTTAGTTACTCTACCTAGAGGGTCATGCAGAAGAATATGGTTGATCTTACTATGCATGTGCCTGAGGCAGTAAAAACAGTGGTCTTGACTGGTATTCTGCCATCACCCAAAATTATGCCAAGATTCAAAGACAAAATAATTGTCTTTAATAATTGGCTATACAGCTAATGTCATTCTTGGGGATCCAGTATGTGTCAGCTTGGGCTGAGATAGCAGACAAGCCTTCCTGCTTTGCCAAGGATGGTCTGCAGCTGTCTTACCAAGGCTTTTGCATTCTGGCTAAAGCCTTTACTAACCCATAGTGACTTTTTTAGGCAGATTCCATCCGATGAACATTCCAATTTAGTAAATTCTAATTTGAAACACTTTAATGTGGCTCTTCTCAATGCCAGAAGTCTTTTAACAAAAATATACCCAAACATGAGACTATCCTGCAACTTGAACACATTCATATATGTGTAATTACAATGCATGGTTTCAGAACAATAAAAGCACAACCTCTATTCCTCGGTATAGTGCCTATCATGTCTTCAGACTTAATACCAATTGTAGGGGAGGATCAGTATTTGTCAAGTTTATCATCATCTTACAACAGATTCTTCAGGACACCATATTTGAACTCACAATTGTCCAAATCACCATAAACTAGACTAATTAACTCTTCATAGCCAGCTACAGAAAACCTTCTATGTCTCCTTTTGAGTATGGTAACTCTAGTAATCCATTAACTGAAATACCTATTAAACCCAAACTTTTCTTTTGGGGGATTTCAACTATACATCGATAAGCAGGTTGATCTACACTGCCTATGGTCAACCTGCCCAGTGTTTCCTTGGCACGATAAATGTCAACTCTCTTTTACAAATAGTTAACTATCTTGCAAGGGGCCTCAGAATTTTTGATTAGGTTCATAGGTGTATACTGGGCTAACAGCTACCAAGACCTTTATAAGCCTAGCCAAGCATCTTAATTGTATACTACAAGTTTATGAGCCTTAGGGGTTATTTTAAGGGGTATGTCTAAGCTAGGGCAAGATTTACAGGCTGC
The DNA here is from genome assembly GCF_019279795.1 of Protopterus annectens. Lineage (NCBI taxonomy): Eukaryota > Metazoa > Chordata > Ceratodontiformes > Protopteridae > Protopterus > Protopterus annectens. The sequence continues at coordinate 1,581,623,382 of NC_056728.1, read as the reverse complement.
CTCTGTTCATTAGAGACATAGGTGCTAGACCCAGGGTGTATTTCTGATTTCCCATTCACAGGTCCAGGTTTCTCTTGAATAGGGTTGGGGAAGAGATCTGCTTCACATAGATGGGCAGCCTGTTCCAGAGAAGGGAGATTTTCTGAGACACGTACCTGTCCCTCCAATGTATGCTATTTAAATCACAGGCAAAGTTTAAACCACTAGCTAGGGTAATTCTGACGCTATTCATTTTGAGATACTGAAAAGATCCATCACAGTAGGATCCAAGGATGACTTGTATGCCTGGCATAGACCACCTCTCAAAAGTCTGTAGAAAACAGAGTATAAACATAGGGCTTTGAGGTGATCTGTGTAGAATATGCTGTTTTTGCCCTGTATTCTTTTTGTGAGTAACCTCTGTGGATGTTGCAGTTGGTGCATGTCTCTAGTCAGGTACATACTGAAGGGAGCATTGTACTCAATGAAGGGCCTCATTAGGACCAAGTAGAGTGGAATGATGACTTCTTTGGACTTAGATGCCATACCCTTCTTATAAGTTGAGCAATACAGAGTGATTTCCTTATTACCTTAGGCACATGTTGGTTGAAAGCCACTATCTAGATGCATACCCAAATCCCTAACTACCAGTTGCAGACTTCATGGTATGCTATCACTGAAGAAATTTCCTAGGGTAGCTGACTTCCCAAAGGGTATTATTATACATTTTTTGGTAATAAGTTTTAGGGCGTGGCTTTGGCACCAATCAGTACTTGATCATGTCCTCACAAATATGGCCAATTCTTGCACAGCTCCATATGTATCATCCTGTCTTGATAAATCAAACCATAAATTAGTCACCTTTTCTTTTAACATTATTTTCTAACTCAGTTGGTAAGGTATGGAATCAACTTCCCCCTGACTTAATATCCCAAACATCAATCACACTGTTTAAAACTAAACTAAAACACTATCTAACCAATCACTGGCTATGCTCATGCTACAACCCAAGCTGATCTTTGCAACTCCTCACACAAACTGCATCCTTACACTTCTCTCAGGTAGATTTTTCTTTCTTTTTCAGTGTTCATGCTGTCTCTTATCTATCAACTATACTCCTATCTACATTCCATTACTAACTTTCTTGTCACTTATCTATCAACTATACTCTTCTCTACATACTATTGAAAACTTTTAAACAAACTCCTTAATCTCTGCTGTATCATACTACCCATTCCAGTATTTTTGTATCAGCTATATCTCCTATTACCTTACTTTCTCATTTTCCGTTTTAATGTCTTAAGTATTTTTTGTGCTTGAAATACCCCAAGTATTGTGGAATATGCTTATTGTGCTTGTAATAACTTATATATTGTGTTTATATTTTTTACCATGTATTAGATAGCGGAGCTTTTCTCCTCGGGCCTCCACTGAAAATGGACATGTATTCAGTTGAACTAGCCCGGTTAACAAATGTAAAATAACAAATGTAAAATAAATAAACATTAGTGGTACTTCTCCTATAAATACCTTTGTGTTTTGGATGTCTTAAAAGTGAAGCTTCTTCAATTATTTGATGACCTAAATAAATCTCCTTTGATTGGTCCTGTTGGTAAAGACTCAGAGTTTCTGATCCTATGCTTCTGACGTGTACTCCAACTTAAATAGCTGTGTTAAAAAAGAAGTCCCTTTTTGCACAACATACTATGAAAAATTTAAACATAAACCACTATTGTGGAATACCTACATAAATAAATTGTATAACAAAAACAAGAAATTACTTAATGGTCATAAGAAATATCATTTTGCTTACATTAAGAGCACACTTTAGGAAACTAGTAAATAGCTTAGGGGACAATTAGGAAGCTCAAAGCTGAGTATGAACTTATAGATACTAAAACCAAAATTAACTACAAGTCTTCCTTTAACTATGTCAGTAAGTTAAAAACTAAAACTTCAGTTTCAGAGCTAGTTCACAACAGGGCTCTATACTCTGACCCAAAGGAAGTAGCTAATGTCCAAGCTGACAACTTTAATGCAAAGTTTACTTTTCCCACAGTTCTAGCAATTCCACATATTTCACAGTCCCGGCCACCACCTTTTATTACTATTGAACAAATTCTCTCAGCCCTCTCAAAGACTACAAAGACCTCACCCATGAATCCTAATAATATAGACACTCATCTATTCAGCTTTGTCGAATGAAGATCCTGCCTCTTTATCCGGATTAATTTCTTTGAAAGAATAACCAAAACAGTTAATAGTGGTTATGCACTGCATACAGGATATCTGTACCCGGTCAAGGCTTTTGTCACTCCTCCCATGTAGGCATCATTGACAGACTTGCAAATCTGATTATAAATCCTTATGTGGTGTGTGTGGTGGATTGCAAACTGGTTGTCATACAGAACCAGTGTAATTACAGTCGCAGGTGCGATTTCTGAAAGAAAATAAAGTTATCAGTGGTATATCACAGAACTCAGTAATAGGCCCTCTCATTTATTCATTTCCATTATGTTTACTGGGAAAGTCTACTGGGCCATTCAGAGCCCATTTTTCAGTGGAGGCCAGAGGAGGAAAGCTTCAAAGTACAAGAACAAAGTTGAATACATGCACTGGGAATACAATTCAGAAGTATATATAAAAAACAGTTAACAATTAGTTGAAAAAAATTAGCAGACAGATAACAACAAGTACATTACATGAATTTTCTAGGTATTAGAGCAGTGAAAATTTTCACACTGAACATTATTTGATAGTAAATAGGAAAATATCACTTGTAATAAATATTCTAAGGAGGCTTGGTGCAGATTGAATTCCAGATAGACGATATATAGTCATGTAATGACATTTTGAAAAAGGTAGGATTCTGGGTTGTTCTAATAGATAATGGTAGAACATTCCAATTTTTGACTACGAAGCAGGAGTAAAGAAGCTGGCTGGGTGGAAGGTTTGGTTTATGTACCTGCAAGAGTTGCTGATTATTGGATCTGAGAGGCCTCCTTGGGTGAGAGTAAGCAAATATTGAACTAAGGGCTGGCAATCTGAAGGTTTAAAGATCATTTTATGTGCTGTAGTTAGTTGCAAGTAAGTGAGATAGTGTGGTAGTTCAAGCCATTTTAGGGAGTGTAGAGCGGTACAGTGATGGGTAGAGTATTTGGAGTTTGTTGCACATTTTTCAGTTTTGTTGTAAAAGGCCTCAAACTTAAGCTTTAGTGAGGATTGAATGTTGGTAAGTAGAAAAGCACCGTAGATGAGTGATGGTAGTAAGTGAGTAGAAGCCAGGGTTTGTTTAGTGGAGGGGATTAGGAAGTGATTATGTCTATAGAGAATTCCAAGGTTTTGGTGAGTTTTGCAGAATTTCTGTTGTATATGCAAGTCAGATTTCAGATGTTCACCTATAGTGACTTCTAGAAGTTTTGTGCAGGTAAAAACTTTGATTATAGTGTTACTTTGACAATAAATAGTGTACTGGGGTTTGTTTAAAGGAGTTGTTTTCTTAGGGGTGGATAGTATGATTTTGCTTTTATTTGGGGTTAGGGATATATAGTGGTTGTACATCCAGGTTTTAGTGGTGGAGAAGGCCATTTGAGTTTTATGTTGTAGGTCAGAAACTGAATCAGCAGAACATGCAATCGCTGAGTCATCTCCGTATTGAATAAGAGATCCCTGATGCATGGATGAATGGAAATAATTAATGAAAATGCTGAATAGCAAGGGTCCAAGTATATGGACTTCATATATAGCATCTATTCCTCAGATCTTAAGGCCAACACTCCTGGCCTATGGTTTCCTAAGTTTGCAGATGACTGTGAATTGGGTGTTGTTATTCGATCTTCCACTGACTCACTATTGCTCCATTATGGGTTACACTGTTAACAGTTGGTGCAAGGACAATGGTCTCACATTAAATGTAAAAAATGTAGCATAGTTTGTTATGGTAAACAAAACATTTTCCCATGCTATATAAATGATATACTCCTCCAATCAGCTACTGCCATAAAAGATCTAGGCACTCTTGCTGATAATTTCTTATCATTTGACCATCATGTCTCTGCAACAGTGCAGAAAGCTGGGCCCTCTATCTGGCCTATCTAATTTCCAAAAAACTCTCCATAGATCCAAAGAAGTCTCACTTCCCATTTATTTGCATCTCACCAGAACAATTATTGAATATAATACACCCTTCAGTATGTATTTGTCTAAGATTATCACTCAACATCAGAGACCTCAGAGTCATACCTAAAAAGATCAGTGGCCTCAAAAATCTTAGCTATCTGGATAGATTGTCATCCCTCTGTCTGTACTCAGTGTCTTATAGACCCCTGCTATGTGTCTATCCTTTTGAGTCATGAAAGAGGCAACCCTCTTTGACCACTTATTTCTTCACAAACAAGTGGTACCACAAATACCAGGTTAAACGAACTACATCTTCATCAGCAGATAAATATGTCACATTTACATGATAGATTCACATCCAAATATCTCTGCACTGCATGTCAAGCAAATTAGAACCCATGCCACCTCCTGAGCATTTATAAGACTAAAGTAAAAATTAATGGAGAATATCAGATATTTCTCCAATTCCAGAAATATGCAAAAACACAGTCCCTTTTAATGGTTGATTTAATGCTGGCAAACGCAAATAAATAAATGTGAATAAGTATATTAATGAATAAGTATGCTGATTTTAAGGGCTTACAGTTACTTTTATAGATCAGAAATAAAATAGCTGCTATTTTATATCTCCGATGAAAAATGTTCAAAAAATAAAGTTAGAAAATGGCAGAACAATAAGTGAATCATATACTTTTAGTCTCTGTTGTATACCATATGATTTGCCATTTAGTAAGTAATAATAAATATAATCATATTTATATCATAGGTAGTAAACCCTGTAAATGGTATTTTTCAAAATACTTATATGACAACTACAGAGAAATCTATCTAATAATTGTGAGTACTTACAAAAATATAAATGCAAATAAATTATCTAATTGTAAAACCTTTAAAATATTTAATATATTCTTACTTACTAAATGGCAAATCATATGGTATATAACAGAGACTAAAAGTATGTGATTCATTTAATTTAAATAGCTAATTAAATGAGAGAGGAAATGATGTCATTATATTAATTGTATATAAGTATGTACTTTGAATATATTCTTGATGGCCTGAAGAAGCCTTTGTGGTGAAAGCGCTTGCCGTTTCTACAAATAAATTTGTTATACTGTTTATGTGCAGTCCGCTCTTTTATTACATACAGTCGAGATTTGGTTGTATCAGTTCCGGCGGATGTTATACATTCTTGTGAAGAACTGCTACTGTGCAAAGACTTGTGAGCTTATTATTCTGCCGTTTTCTAACTTTATTTTTTGAATACTTTTATAGATCACCTAAGCATATATCAAACAGCTTGAGCATACGAGTTTGCATTGTGCTTGCATTTTACTATTTAGATACCAGCTTATTAGAGTGAGTGCCCTTTCTCTAAGGTGGAAAAACCTTGTAATGAGAACTGTAAATGAACAAAGAAGAAATGTGTATGTGGGAGGTACAAGGTGGCTTACAGCTATTACATAGCACTCAGGTTCATTTGTTGTCAGTTTTTAGGTACTGCAGCTCATCACGTTTGTGCTTATTCTGTTCAGATATTTGTGATATCATTTCTGATGCAATAAGGAAATGTGGATTTTTGTTCAGGATTCATTAACAGCTACTTCTTGCCTTGCAATAAGGAAATTACTAGAAAGGGGGCACCCATTCCTGCAGTTAGATTATCTTTCTGACCAGAGGATTTAATGACAAATTACATTTGGACAGGACATGAGTTTTACATGATATATGCTGCACATACAAATGCAAACACCCATTGGGGATAGCCATTTCCATTATGCATGAAAGAGTGTCTAGATCTGGGTATATTCTCATCTAGGACACCACAGTGCCACATGGGTGACAGTGAGAGAGTGTCAGCTCCAATATTTGTTAAGTTCCTGGCTGTTATATATCATGAGGCTAGCAACTATAAAAAGTTCACAAGAACATCTGCTAAGAATCATGCAGCCACTGACTTTTCTATGATGCTGTGCACCTTCCTCAGGTACTGATGGTCATTTGCTGCACCCATATAACAAAAGAGGTACCCTTCCCACAGTGAAGATGTGGAGATGCATGCGATTCAGAAGGGAAGTACATTCACTAAACTGCCCACCTGTGTGTGCAGCTTAAAGTAGAATAATGCAGGTATCAGCAAGCACACTGGCATTTCACCTGATTCATAATTCTGAAAACATCAGTGCTCTGAAATGTAGTTTCTTTACTGGACAGATTATAGATGGCAACATGGGTGAGTATACACAGAAAAAGTATATAGTAGTGTAAGAAAATAATAACAGTGAAGTCTGACATACAATACACACAACAAATTATGTTTTCCAGTTGACAGCTGGAATCTTGTGGAGCCCTGCCTAATCAATGTTATTTTGCAGTTTTCAGATGTTTGCAGAAGAATTATGTAGTGAAGTCTGAATAGCCAACAGTTAGATAGCATTTTTGGATTATCAAAGTCTTAGCTCAGATGTTTGGATTCATGCAAAGATTCTCTACAGTACTCAACTGAGAAAAGAGCTCAGATTGTCACTGCTTGTGCAATGGTGCAGAAGGTGCTAGCAACAAACCATGATGACCTCTCATTCTGGCATGCTGGAGATATAACACCATAGCCTCAAGCACCCAAATAAGAACATCAGTGGAATGATAAAGGCAAGTACTGGGAAGTACTTAGAAAGCAGGACAACCACGCACACACACACACACACACACACACACACACACACACATATATATATATATATATATATATATATACATACATACATATACTATCTATCTATATAAACACTATCTACAATGTTATACTTTCCAATGAGTTACAAACCTCAACCGGGTTTCTTCATCACTATATGTAAGTTGCAGTTGGCTACTATACTCTGGTTAATTAAAAATACAGTGGAACGAATGTTTTCTTTTTCTGTTATAGTCTCTCTCTTCTTCAAATTAGTCCTTTTCTAATATTTTCTATGTTCTCGGTTTTGGCCATGGGCTTATTTACTCATGACCATTTCATCTGCCTACTCCTAGGCCTGATATACCAATAACAAAATGAGGCATCATGGGATTGATCATTTATTTGAAAGAAAATTAAAAAAAAAAAAACATAATAGGACATGCCTGCTGAAAAATATAATGTAATATAATTGTTTTTGGTGTAGCAATTTAGTTTTATGCATCCAGAATATCTACAGAATGTGACCTTGCCATGTGTCATAAACAGTTTACTGTGTTCCAAGAAGTCATACAGAATAA
>NC_056728.1:1581571032-1581613532 GCF_019279795.1 Protopterus annectens | reverse complement strand
GTTCAAGCCTATGTTCGTAAGACTATTATTCAAAGCATTCTTCTTCTCCTTTGCCAAGGGTAGGGAACTAACACCTGCAGGGGACTTTTAACTGACTGATGTTTCAGGTATAATTGCTATGAAAACACCTCAGATATGCCAGTTCTCTTGCAAGCCATTTTGTCTTTGACTATGGCCCAAATTACCTATATTTTACTAGCAATCTGGTCATGTTAAGTAGCCAAGGAAAGGAGCACATGAACAGCCAACACCATATCATGCATACTGGGGATGGTATTGGCAGAGTTTCATTATGAGAACACCACCTCAACAATGTCCTGAAAATAGTAATCCTGCATTAGGGACATAGGTGTATGACTGCCAGAGACTGAATTCACTGTTGTTGATGCATAATTGTTCGGAAATTCTCACTTTCAAAAGCTGAGTGTACTAAACATATCACCATACTTTCTTGCTATTAGGAAGGGTGTTAGGGCCATACAAAATAAAATAAAAAAATCTAGTCCCAGCTGGATGATGGCCTTGACTTCTGACTATTGTCTCTGTCTCTCATTGTCCTTGGATATTGGACTTTAGGGAAATTAATGGGTAGCTGGGAGTTGTTTCTTGCATGAGTTGGTGGGATGGAGCCTGAAATAAATAAATTAAATAAAACTCATGTTACCTCCTCTTTTCCAAAAGCTACAATAAATTATTTACATGCATATATCTGAATTTAAGTAATAAAAATTCTGTTTATCCATATAATATGCCCATTTTCCAAAATAAGGAAAGCATACCACAGAAGTGATAAAACATAATGTACTTTTCTTATCATCTCTTACAGGATATACACAAGTGAGATTCACAGGGAGCATGATTTCATAATTCATTATATTTAACTCTGCAGTTCTGTTCTCCTAATACTTGCTATGTGGCAGTTTAATATAGCATTCTCAACGTATGTTCACTTGCCTAAGATTCTTAAGAAAACATATACATAAATGAAATGATGTAATACTTCTTTAGGTATCCGCCAAACTCATTTAAGTAAAGCTGTTTATGGTATAAAATTATGTAATATTTCTTTGGGTGGCCATCAAATTAAGTTTTATTGGAGGTTTTCAAGGGTAGCATCCATATGAATGGCTATCCACCTCTTCAGTGATGATTTAAATTATATATCTTTAAACTAAAACTTTTTATGTTTTCATTCCTTGAAAATATTTCCTTGAGAGTACATACCATCTAAATAGAACTCTCTAAGGAATAAATTACCAAGGAGCCACACCACTTACACTGTAAAATAAAGTCTGTCACAAAGGTAGAAAGCCTACTTGCATCCCACACATAGGGTCTTTGTTTCACACCCCTTGTCTTATGTTAAATCACTTCATCATTTTCACTCTGATGGTACAAAAGAGCATAATGCACAAAAATTCATTTTTAACAAGTGTTATCCTTTCTCCAAGCTGGAGAAGTAGAGTTACACACACACAATCACAAGGAAAGCACATTGATTTAACACATAGTGATCAAATATAATTAATTTAATATCTACTGGAGGCTTTATGCTTCACTTAGCAAGTATCAATACTGTCTCCCAAGAGAATGCATAGCCCTGTTGTCAGATACATTTTTTTGGTGGTGATGTGCAATTTCCAGCTACATAAGGCATGCAATATCTGCTTAGTTAAATACCTTTTCATGGAAAATGAATGGATAATGATTTTTGAAACATTCAAAACTTATTTTTTATATTCAAAAGATTCTATGGCTGAACCATTTCAAGCCATGCCATTCTTTCTTTTCATTGCAGTTACCCACATAACTGAGTTTGTTTCTTTTTTGCCATTATCACCCCTCTCATTAGCATTTATATTACCCTATTGAACTATATAAATAGCGAACACTATTTCATCATACCTAAACTATTTAAACCACAAAATATTGAACACATGGAACAGCTGTTCCGAAACACATACGCACTACACAATCACACCAAAATAAATAAACAACACACATACATTTAACAAAACCATAATTCTAACCCTTCACTACTACCTATCTACTCACCTTAACCCAACCCTAACCCTAAATTCCCTATCTACCACACACTCACCTTACCTACTCCCTAACCCTAAAGCCCCTAACTACTGCACTCACCCTACCTGCTCCCTAACCTTAAAGTCCCTAACTATTGCACACTCACCTTACTCACTCCCTAACTCTAATGTCCCTAACTATCACACACTCACCTTACCCCGATCCGTTCCCACACTTACCTTAACCCGGTCCATAACCTCTGTTTGCATACTTACCTTAACCTGGTCCGTAACCTTCCCACCAGAGTAAAGTAAATAGCGAAGCCATGGAACGGACAACCGAAATCTTACCCTAGGTAAAATTTCGAAGTTCCGTGGCTTCGCTATTTTCAGTTTTTGACAAAAACGGATCGATATTATAGCATTCGAAGTTTTGAAACTTCGATGCTATAATATAGACCCTCTCTTTACACAAAGCCACCTTCATTTGACAAACATGCAGCCAAATAAGTCAGCTGGTTAGCATGGTATTCCTGCATAACTATATAATTTATTGACTAACCAGCTGTTATTATGTGTCTGCTAAGACATTAAGAAGGAAGGCCATGCTTCCCTGCCTGGAAAGTAAGAACTATACATCTTCTGCTGAAACTTAATCTTCTTCTTTTCACTTTTCCCGATTAGGGGTCGCCACAGCGGATCACCTGTCCACTCATGATTGGCAGTGGAGTTTTACGGTGTCGAGTTGCCAGCCCGGCACCCAACCTTCCACAGAAGGCACACACATTCCCACACTCACACCTAGGGCCAATTTAGATTGTCCAACCCACCTACAGCATGTCTTTGGGATGTGGGAGGAAACTGGAGCACCCAGAGGAAACCCACGTGACCACAGAGAGGACATGCAGACTCCGCACAGAAGGCACCCCAGCCAAGGATCGAACTGGAGAACCTCTTGCTGTGAGGTGGCAACGCTAACCGCCGCACCACCGTGGCCGCCTCCTTCTGCTGAAACTTAATAAACTCAAATATTGTTTTTTTTTTCTTTTAAGCTATTATCTCTTCCTACGTGTAATTAGAATCTTACTGGGTTTTTGTCAGAAGATCACCTTAAGTATCCTTTATCAGATATCATTCATAGGGCCTGGCAAGTATTTTTAAAAATAAGCAATACCAGAATAGCAATCCACAAACATCAACAGTTTATTTTTATTTTAACTGAAGTTTATTAACTGGATCAGTGGATTAGTACAGGACCCTTTTCGGCCTCATCCCAAACCATAACACATTGCAAAACATATAGAAGGCAATTATGAAATATATAATATACATAACACAAGTATATGTGTTGACAAACAAACTTAGCATAATATTTATAGGTTAAATATGTCTCCACAAGCACTAATAAAGACTAGCAGTCTAGGAGAAATGCATGTATAAATGAAGTGATGTACACTGAGCATTTTTAACTTTTCTTAATGGTCAGGTAGTCAATTTTAATAAAGTACTAGCTCTCCTTTTCAACCTTGATACCAAGAAGGTGTTCAGCAGAGATTCATGACCTCATGTATATGCATTCATATATTTATATTCCACTCAATTCATTTCCACAGTACTTATTCTATATAATTATTCTTTTAATAAAAATGTTATTATTGTAATTAACTCAGTACCTACTACTTAAGCAAACTGGCACAGTGTGTGAGAGATGTAGTTATATAATGTTATTAGAGGCAAAGCTCTCACACAAAACCAGTACAAAAAACAAACAGTCTGTCAGAACAACACAACACCACGCTGCACCAATTAGACATAGGTCAAACCTAACACATAGACCTGCATATGAGGCTCTTAAAAGTAACCTACCCAAACCAGAAATGTATTCTAAATGTAACCTATGAAACAAGTACACTCATCAGCCTACACAAACTCACAAATCATCAGCCTACACAAACTCACAAATGCTCAGCACAGGCAGCAACAACCATGAAACACACATCTAAGTGTCACTTTCATTCAGTCAAAAGCCCATAAAACAAACATCCACATTGTCCACTGTACTAATCATAGGTGACTCCATAGTGAGGCTGACAGATTCATCACTCACCAGGCTAGGCAAGGAGAGGGTCACAGTCATTTTTCTATCAGGTGACAGCATTCACCACATCTCACGTGCACTTAAGTCCCAGCATCACAAGTTCACATATGACGCAATCATAGTGCATGTGGGTATAAATAACTTGAGCTGGACCATGTGAAGATGGACATGATGGAGGTCTTGGAATAAGTGTCTGAGGCAGGTATGAACTTAGCCTTTAACAGAATTTTCCATCACCAAGATGCTACAATATGAACAAAAATCATTGGGTTAGTTTCTAGTACCCTTCAAAGGGGCTACAATATATTTATATCTGCCTGGGAGGAGATGGTAAACAATCCTAACTGCTTTTCCAGGAATAGCCTCTGCCTATCTCCCTAAAGCTTTCATATATTGGCTAAATTCTTATCTATTATATAGTGCCTTTTTAGGCAATGTTAGTCTTATAAAAATTCCAACATAAGAAAATAGAATTCAGATAACATAAATGTATTCTTGCTTGATGCTAGGAGGCTAAACAAGACTCCACTCCCTAGATGCATCCCTTACCACAATAAACATTGATATGCAGACCTGGTTCAAGACCAGTGAGACTACTCCTGTTTTTCAGGCCTTCCACATACAGGCCTACCAATTTTGATGAAGGCACTAAAGGTAGTAATGTCTCCACAGTCTTCTTCTTCAAAAAAAAAAATCACCTCCAGACTTGTTAAACAAGATAATGACCAAGAACTTCTCCACTTCCAACATACTATTAATAAAACCCCTTATCATATCATAGCTAACAATATGACACCCTCTATTTCACCATCAGCCCATAACTCCAGCAGCATGAGTTGTATGGAATCGATATGCTTTGACCCAAAGACAGTCTCCTAGGAGACTTCAACTACCCATCAATCAACTGGGAAACTTATATATCCTCAAACATGTATCCCCAGAAATGTATGGACTTCATCAACACAAAATCTCTAGAACAGTTAGTTTGTACCCCACCTAGGGTGTTAAAATCCTGGAATTGGTCCTTACCAACATGAGACAGCTTTCTTCCCCATCAGTTGTCAATTCCTCTCTATTCAAATTGGACCACAGATCTGAAATATTCACCTTAGGACTGAAGACAGAAGCATTTTAAAATACCTCTCTGTATTCAGAGATTATACTAAGGCTAATCTGCTAAAACTGAATGATGATCTAACCAAATTCAAAATCCCACCCAAATCTGGTGACCCCACTGTGTATGTGGAAACCTTTGCCATCCAAATTCTATGCACATGTAAACAGCTGTATAGATGCATCTGTCTCCCTCCAAAGTAAATGCAATGCATAATTTAAGAATAAACTCCTATGGTGGAACACAAATTAAAGTAGACTCTATAATAAAAGAAAGAAAGAAAAAAAAACTCATTGTGCACAAAAATGAACTTAACTCTCAAGATGATTAAAAATGCTTTCGCTAGACCAAACAGGAAACTCCAGACCCTAATGAAATCAACCAAGGCAAGATATGAAGTAAAGTAACTACCCAGACAAAAGATTACCACATAGCCTTATTTGATGATGTTAGACACCTCAAAAACAATGCCTAGCACTTCACAGAACTAATATTAAATGACTTCTCATACTTGGCCTCAGAGGACATAGCCAGTCTAGTAGTGGACAAATTTAGCTCTAACATCACTCCCCTCTTTCCTCCTATATTACTAGATCATATACTCACATCTACAACCCTCCCCATTCAAATTTCCTAAGAACAAGTTCTCAAGGCACTATCCAAGGCCAAGAACACTACTTCCATGAGGATGGATAACATACCAGGCTGCCCACTGTCCAGCCTGAAACAGGACTTATCAGACCACATTACAGAGATAATTTAAAGTTAGTCTCCAAACAGGATTCTGCCCTTTGAATGGAGAAAAGCAACAGTTAGCCCCTTACAAAAAGATGGCAGATCCTAGTAATTATAGACCTCCTAAGCCTGACCAGCCTTGTCTGTAAGGATATGCAAATTATCATTATGGAATTAACACAAATGACATCAGAAACCTAGAAACTCATGACCAAAGCCAGTTCTGGGTCATCTACGGCAGATGTTACTTAATCTGGCTGAGTTCTTTCAGAAGGTTGGGGGCGACAATGTATGATGGCAAATCAGTGCACACTATATATCTAGACCACAGCAAGGCATTCAATGCTATCCTAAGTTTGGGTATCATGGGTAAATTCTCCCAAGTAAATGTCAGTCACTATGTAACTCATGGGCTAACAAATTAGGGTTGGCAGATCTTCCTCCACCATGACCTGTTAATAGTGGGGTTCCCCAGTGTTCAACAAAACCCAGTACATTACACATGACACAGGAGAAATTAAATGTTCAGTTTTCTGTCTTTTATTGACAGAAAATATTGAACCTAGGATTTTTTGAAACAGCTTTTCAAGGCACAAGCACAATATTCGCATCCCAACAGCCACAGATGACGTGGTTAACCCCCACTACATGGTGGCTGTATGGACAACACCAGAGGAAACCAAAGAAAAATATAGGTGATCTGAGGACCAGCTTTGGTCACAGCAGAGTCATCCACCTGGAGCTGTGGCAAACTACTAGCCTGCTGTGATGGCAAAAGCTATTTAGTTAACTTTTTCTTGTTGTGACTTGAAGAAGGCATGACAGGTGGACCTATAGTTTGTTCCATGGTCAAGCCAAAAATGAATTTTGTTTCCTAGGGAAGCTTAGAATTAACAGCTGGTAAAACAAAAAGGCTACAGAAAGTCATTTTCCCCACAGAAAATACAATAAAAATCATTGTCAACACTTTTCCCAGCACTGAAAGTAAAATAAACTGAAAACACAGTTTATCCATAGACACATAGTTTTCAATAAATGTTAGCAACTTTTTACCACAAAATTACACAAGTGCACTCCCATTTAAAAGTACATACAAGTGATGCAACAGTCAATAAAAATACTTTTCTATAGTTTTAAAATAGCTGTTTTAAACAAAACATAAAAACAACAAAAAAGTAATGTGGAAGCATTCTTCCCCAAGGGGGACTTATCTGCCCAGCAATGGAACAGCATTTGTTAATCGTCAATCCTTAAAACCCCACATTACAGCACTCTCCTCATGGGCAGAACAACTCTGAAGGGCTTGGCATCCAAACCAGTCTTTTTGATCAGCTCAAACTGAGCTGACTATTGGTTTGGGCATGTCAAAGGCACCCTGAAGCCCTGGAAGCTGACTCCCTGGCTGTAATATGCTATGTAGGCTATAACACACATAGCTTAGGCTACTGCAGCAGTGATCAATAGGAGGAACATCTTTAATTTTTAGGGGATGCATTTACTAAAACTGAGAAGAAAGAAATTGATCAAGTTATTGAATCAGGACAAAGTTAGGATGGTGCTGCAATAAAAAATATGTAGGAAATTTTAACAGAGGAAAAGAAAGAGAAGAGAACAAAGATGATAAAGAGGAAAGTGACCAAAAAGGGGAAAATGTCTTTAGGAGCTAACATAACGTTTAGTATACAAAAGATGCAGTAAAGAAAAATACAAAGAAAAAAGAAGGAACATGGTAATTTTCAGTATTTTTATTTTACAATACAAAGAATGAAGTGTGCTACATTATATGGATGGTGTAGCAATTTGAAACAAGATATTTTAATCAAATGTTAAATTTGTGAAAACAGAACAAATGTTTCAATTTCAAAATCTGTGGAAGAGGGAAGTGCTACAGAACATGCAAAAGAAAGAATGTAATGGAATTGCTAGATAATAAACAATGCTAATACTAATGTATTGGACATGACAATAGAAAATGCTGGTAAGGCGATGGCAAGTGATTGCCACAGCAGACAAACACTAACATGAATAGGGATGCTATATGTGCACACAGGAAACAAAAAAAAAATGATGCCTGATGAGATGAAAAACATGTTGTGGATATAGCAGTTTGAAATATTTTAGCTGCAACTTCAAAGAAAAAAAAACAAGAAAGGCAAAAACAAATGGGTATGTGAAAAATGTAGAAAACTAATGGGTTGTGGTTTTAAGTATTGTGTAAAAAGAGAGTTATCCCTATAAGAAAGGAAATCTCTGAATAGAAATATATTTTATTATGTTTTGAGGGAATACCAAGAAGTTAACTGGGGAGTGAGAAGAAACTGTTTTTTTTCAGATTGTAGTCAATATGGTCAGAATATGGACAGAATAAGTAAATTATTAAGGAAGGGAAATAAATAAAAAAAGCTACACAGGAGTATGTAGCATATTGAGTTTAATGATGGCAATGAGAAGAAAGTTGTATAACTAACATATACATATGAAACATTTTTATTAAAGCTGCATAGAATGGTGGAAAGTTGATAAAGAGTAGTATAAAATATTGCATTCAAATGTAGAAAATGATGTAGAAATGGAAAAAAAACTTACATGAAGATGATAGGGAATCACAAAAGAGCACTGGAGAAAGATGTTATTAAGTGAGAGGAAGATTTATGAGGTAAAAAAAATGAAAGTAAGATGCATGTCAGTAAGAGAATGGTATTTGGTAAAAAGAAAAAAGACAGATTTACACCTTTTTAGAAGAAGTGTAAACATAGAAGAATGTGAAAAAAGTGAAGTAGGAAACATGAACTAGTACTAGTATAAGAAGTTAGGAAGGAATTGTGAAGTGTTGTTGACTATTTAAAATAAATGTATGCTCAGAAAATAAGAAACAGATAAAGTGGAATGTTGAAAAGATCAAAAAGCTAGAAAGAGAACTATTAGAAAGAGAGATGTAACATCAATTGAGTGCAATAATGAAAGATGAAAATGTAAAGGGTATACCTGAAGAATATAGATTAGGGTGTATGTTTTTTAAGTATAAAAGTAGAATGGAAAGTGTGTTTGGAGTTATTAAAGGAATGTTGAATAAACATTTTAGAGGATGAGGACATTCATAAGAGAATGATTACATTTTTATGGAAAAAGGGGGAAATATATTTTTGAAAAGTTGTCATCCAATAACACAATAAATACAGATGATAACACACTTATGAACATACTACAAAAGAGAATTGAATAACTGTGGTGTAAGTATTACAAGAGGGAACTTGTGGAATCAAAGGTAATGGAATAAGATACATTTTAATAAATGCTAAGGAAATAACATAAAGCAGTGGTGACAGAAATAGTTTGTGCTATAATGAAATATCTCGAAAATGAGAAACATGACCAAATGTAGGAGATTCATATGGCATTTGGGACTTGAAGGATGGTGGATACATTTTTACAAGATGCACACAGAAGAGCTTGTGTGAAGGTATTGGTAAACAGAGTTTTTTTTGTAAAGGTGATGAAATCTGTTTGTGATAAGGCTGTCCTATGAGCAGAGTTTGTTTGCTTGATAGTTAATGCTATAATGGCATAAATAAATGGAGAACTGGATGATAATAAGGCTGTTAAATGAATAGAGTTTGTTTGCTTTGATAGTTAATGAAATGGTAAAAATAAAGAGAGAAGTGGGTTATGTGACTAGTATAATGATTAGATGGAGGTAACATTAGTGTTAGGGTATGCTGATGATTTAATAATTTTAGTTTACAACTTGTGTGTAAAAGACATGATGGGGTAGCTGAAACATTTTTCACTTATTTAGTGTTAGCATTGAGTAAAGTAAATGTATAAATTATGGGGATATAGTGAAATTATGTAGTGCTTATTTTACAAGGAGTGTTACTTAAGTATTAGGAGTAGAAGTTGGAGAAATGGATAGTAAAAATAAGTAATGAAGAAAGTAGATGTGTTAAAGACTTTCAAGCTGACATTTTTGAAGAGGGTGTACTTAAATCAGTCAGTAATATTAAGTCAAGTAATTTACTAAGGAGATATTTTTTATGCTGATAGAGAGAAGCATTTTCTAGAAATTGTTTTTGGAGTAATATGCTTATCAAGACTGAACTAGATAAAGGGTTGAGTATTGTATGATAAAATAAAGAGAAAGGGGGCTAAGATTAAAAAATCCAGCATTGTGTTTGGAGTCATTGCATTTGTGTTAAGGATTATGATGCCTCCATGAAGGAAATATGAGACAACTTTATTTTTTTGTGTTCTTACTTTACTTTGTGTATGGATATAACAATGGGATTTGTAACTCTTCCTGTAGAACATTGATAAAAATAGTCATGGATTTTACCATGTACATCGATGCTATGGTTATTTTAAGTTTGGGTTTAAGCTTACTCTATAGGTTTTCATTGCTCACTGCTTGTTTAAAGTTTGGAATGGAAAAGGTATTGTTTTGATACTTTTGGGGAAGTACTTTACAAAGATTTTAGCAAAAAATGGATTACATCTTAAGGAAAGTAAAAGATGGAAAATGGAGTATCATAGGTAGATGTTTGTCAAAGTAATATAAGGAATGCTGGAAAACAATAAGAAAACAGAAGCACAAAGAGTGTGATGTTGAAGAAGCAGTAGTTGAAAATTACAAAAATGTTTATTATGGAAAACAAATAGGAAATATGAAGCTTTACAGGAAAAAAGACAACGAGGTTATGAGCAAGAGAAGGACTGGTATTACTATGTTGATCCATTGTATGGTTAAAAAGATGATAAGGGGAATAAAGAGAAGAAAACAAAGGTTGGAATACATATTGGAATGGAAGGGTATTTTATGGGGGGTTATGTTGAAGAAATTGCCTGTTAAGGACTAATACTGCTTTGTGCACTTGATTTAATTCGTTTTTTTTTCATTTAACTGCATTTATTTTAACTGTATTTGCTTTAATATTGCTACAGACTCAAGTGTGCTAACTTGCACTGCATTTAAAGTGTTTTTATTACTGTTTTAACTGTTTTTTCTGCAAAACAAAAACAAACAAACAAAAAAAAAACAGTTCTAAGCTTGTTTTACACCTTTTCTGTTACTAGAGTAGTCCAGATACAGATTTGCTGTATCCAGGGCTGTTTTATAAGTTTCTGAGTTCCCCAGACCTTTCTGTGTTAGAGGGAAGCATTCCAGCTTATCAGTGGTAGTGGTAAGCACTAGGTAGCCTATCTACCACAAGAAGAGTGGTTTCTGGCTCTGAAATTGTAGTTTATTGGCTGTTTGGGCAGTTTTTCTAGCCCTTTCAAATTTTTTGGTTTAAAAGCCCATGTTTGCATGGGTTTGTACTTGTTTAAGCTCTGCAGATCCACTTTTGGTGCCGTACAGACTGCAAGAGCAACTGTAAGGAGAAAGAGAGACTTTGTGCCTCCATTTTGATTTTTTCTGATTATACTTCTTTCTGTACTTGATTTAAGTTGTTTTTTTCATGTAACTGCATTTATTTTAACTGTATTTGCTTTAATATTGCTATACACTCAAATATGCTAGCTTACATTGCATTTAAAGTGTTTTTATTACTGTATTAACTGTTTTTTCTGCAAAAAAACAAACAAAAAAAAGTTCTAAGCTTGTTTCTTACTTTCCTGTTACTAGAGTAGTCCAGATATAGATTTGCTGTACCCAGGACTGTTTTGTAAATTTCTGAGTTCCCCAGACCGTTCGGTGTTAGAGGGAAGCCTTCCCACTTATCAGTGGGAATGGTAAGCACTAGATAGCCTATCTACCACAAGAGGCATGGCTTCTGGCTCTGAAATTGTAGTTTATTGGCCATTTGGGCAGTTTTTCTATCCCTTTCAGCTTTCTGGTTTTAAAGCCCATGTTTGCATGGGTTTGCATAGGTTTGCGCAGGTTTGCGTACTGCACAGCACAGCTAAGCTGAGGTGAACTATTAACGGTGCCAGAAAGTCTGCTGTTCAGTTTTTCCATTAGATCTTGCTTGTTCTCTTCTCTCTTGCACTTTAATTAATGTATTCATCTAGCACTTCATCAGGCTTTTTGTAGCAATTATTGTAGCACATGTTACTGCTATCAGCATTAGACGTCCTATAAGGAAATAGCTCCAGTACTTAGTAATGATGACCATCACTCCTGGCATGTCTAAAGGTCAAAACTGAATAAAATAAAAATGGCATTTCACAGACTCTACTGGCAGCAAGTTTAGATGAAAGACAAGCCTACGATGCTAGAAAATACCAGTATCACAGGCAAGTGTGCTATCCATTGAGTCACTGACACAAACTTGTGATGCAAAAGTTAAAAATGTGAGTCATACTAATCATAGGTAATTAAACCACATACAACAGGGTGCCCTGTCCTGGAAGGATGCAAAAATAAGGGATTTAAGCAAGCTGGATGAATAGTATATATATATATATATATATATATATATATATATATATATATATATATATATAAAACATTTCATACATTAAAATATAAAAGAATGTGTATGAAGTTAAGTGATGGAGATGGCTTTGCAGTACAGGAGAAAACATGAATGTATACAGAGGAAGAAACAGTCTAGTGCAGGCTGGATCCAGCACCAAGCAAACTAGGCAGTTTCCTAGCAATCACTGGCTTGAGGGAAGGCTGCCACAACAGATAATTAAAAAAAAGCACATTTCTTCTTTAAGGCTGCACTCTGCATGTGTCTGTACCTGTGTGTTCATCATACTAAAAATGCATGCACATTTAAATGTTGGAACTTTGTGCATCAAACAAGGGTTTTTTAAGTATGGAGAAGTTGTTTCTTTACCAGACGAAAGATGAGCATGGATAATTGCCAACATAGATGTGTGAAGTAACAAGAAAAGTAGGTGTGTGTAATGTCCCACTGTAGGTTGGTTAACTTACACTGGCTGTCTGCAGGAGAAAAGAGCCTGATTGCTCTACACTAACTACCAAACTGTCACCTGGGAATGCATTTTCAAGGACTGCTGAGTTTCAGTGCATTTTCAAAAAATGTTGAGCTTAAGGGCAGTTTCAAACAATGTTGTATGTCAGTTCTTTTTCAAAGAATTTTGCATTTGTAAAGAATGTCGATTTTCAAGGGAAGAGAACTTTACTGTTGCTCGTGCTAACTCTGTTTTCAATGTGTAGCTGTTTTGTGTAGCAAATGGCCATCATCAATGTTTGTACTACAAAGGATTAAAGCAGTGATAGTAGCACAGCAGGTCCCATGCTTACCTTTGGTATAGAAGGCTGTGGGTTCTGCACCCATTTTATGTTGATAGAGTGTGGATATTGCAGTGCCCTTTAAGTGGATGTGGGGGGGGGGGTGTACTCCTGTTTATGTGTCCTCATTTGGATGAGATGCCTAGTAACTATGAGCCTGTTGTCAGTTTGACAGCCATTCCCTATTGCAATATTACCAGTTTACCTTTTTTTTTAATTTAACATAGGCAATTTATTCTGCAAGGGCAGTAGACACTGAATTTGTACACGAAACAGAGAAATATAAAGTTGTTTGACAGCAGAATCCTCTTCATTAGTTATAGATCTCTTTAATGTGGAATTATTCACATGACTTTTACTTCTGCATAAATTGTGTATATGACTGATATTGGTGCATTGCATTGACAGAAGTCTGAGTGGCCTTTTATGGTTGAAATGTTCTGAAATGGGTAGTCTTGTCATTATTAGTTCATATATTTTGTTTCATTATTTATTGAAAAAAAGGTTCAAAACTTCAAATTTAAAATACACTCTAACAAGTGGTGCTGTATTATACAAGGAATATAACTGAATAAAATCAGAAAGGTGCATCAAAGAGAACAGGCATATATGCATGGCCCTAAAAAATGTGTGCAAGGAGCTTATGGTTTGAAAACAACCCAAAGCTAAACATATCCACCACTGGCCAGATGCATTTTCTTTCCATGTGGATTGCAATGCTGTTTCAATGAATGTGAGTTTCCAGGGGGGAGAGAACTTTACTGTTCATGCTAACTCTGTTTTCATTGTGAGAGTGTATTGTTTTGTTTTGTTTAACAAATGGTTATCAGTGTTTGTGCTACAAAAAAAAGGAAATAGTATGCACAAATAGTATGCACACCGACAGGTTTTAACAGTGCTTATGGTAACTGAGATGAAATAGCCAAGTAACAGGACGCTGTAATGGCTGGGGTGGTGCTGCTTTGGGTGGGGTGGGAGAAATCCATTACCTTGCCTAGGGCTCCAATTGACCATGACCTGGCTCGGGTTTAGTGGACTATGACCTGGTAACTGTAGTAATTTTACTTTTAAGTCATAATAAAGAGAGTACATGAGGTGCACTGGAAGAAGTAAAGAAAAATTGTTTACCCCTAGGAGATACTTTCTTGTTAGAGATTTTAGCTCTGGTTAAATGCTTTGTTGATTAATCCTTCTGTTGTTTAAAGCCAGGGATATTAAAAAGAATATTGTATATTGTTTAACCTAAGCTACCTACTTAATGTGATACTCACTAAAAGTTTTTTATAGATATAAAAATGAAATGTAGGAGAACAATGGGTCAGGTTTTAAAACAACCTTTACTGACTGCCAGAGAGCTGCTGTGGTCTTTTGAATTCCCTCGTTCATTGTTTGAGGTTTATATAGAATATTCAGTTTTTCTTCTTTTGGTTTCTACTCTTTGTCTTTTTCTCACTCGTTCATTTATTTGCCTTGCTAAAGTGGTAGCCATATTCTTTGTTTTGCTCTTTCAGCACTATACAGAGCATTTACATTCAATGGCAAACACAAGAAAACCCATTTTATGCCCTGGCAGCAAAGAGTTTACTGGATAATTCTCACAAAATATTAAACTTCTGCATGTAGACTGGCCAGTAATTACTTTGAATACATTTTTTGTTCAAAGCAAAACTCATAAACCCTTTAGTTTCAACCTTCTTCATATGATACTATGTGCAATGCAATTCATGAGTAGATTTGTGATGTTAGCTTGGAACTCACAACCAGGAAAGTACTTTGAAGTACCTTTCCGTGCAGGTAATTCCACACAGTAAGAGTATGATTGAGGTTTGCTGGTAATTATACAGGTGGACATGATATCCAGTAACCCTTTTTAAATAGTCCAGTTACATGATTCTAAATAAATATAAAAATAATCAAGATAATTCCCATCTGTTGCATACTGAGAAGTGAAAGCATTATTTTTACCAAAACTACAGTATGCAAAGCAAGCAATAGGGCCCAACAGAATGTGTGTTACAGTGTAAATAACACACACTCAGGGCTGTTAAGAGTTCTCATACCATTTTTTTAGTCTCTTACTCATCAAATTTTCTAGTTTATTGGCAATTGTTGGAGATTGAAGTCAATAAATAATGACATACATTTGAGTTTCAGACAGTATTTCCCTCAGAAAATGCATGTTAAGACAAATCCTTTTATTCTAGCAATGTTATGTTTTTATATCAGTAATGTTTAAAATCTTTTCCTATTTTTTAGCCATTGATCCCCCCCATAGCTCTCACCCTGTAAGCTGAAGAAATCTGTACAAATTACAAAATAATGGGGTCACAAAGATCTAAAATTAGGGACAGATTTTAAATATTG
Organism: Protopterus annectens; assembly: GCF_019279795.1. NCBI lineage: Eukaryota > Metazoa > Chordata > Ceratodontiformes > Protopteridae > Protopterus > Protopterus annectens. Next base: position 1,581,597,996 of record NC_056728.1, on the reverse strand, counting down.
CTCTTATAAACTTAGAAATGTGCTGCAATAACAGGATTTATGTTGACAAATATTTTCTAATGGGTATGAAGAATAAAACTCAAATATATGTCAATATTTAGTGACTTCAATCCTGTATGAGTTGCTAGACAACCACAAATTTTATGAGGAAGGAACAATCTGATAAATAGTAGGAAAACATCTGGACAATTGAGAGGTATGATCCCCCACCTTTATTTCAGGTTATATCCAGATTTCTTGAGCTAAGTGGTTGACAGATACACTACCTCTTAACTGCTACTGTTACTGCTTGATCACTCTCACAATCTCGCACACACACACACACACACACACACACACACACACACACACACACACACACACACGCACACATCGACACACACTTCTGCTTTCATGCACACAAGCACATATACACTCACACAGAGACAGAAACTTAAACATGCGTACTCTTTTCTTTGTTTTTTTAATGTTTCTTTTCAATTTACACTTGTTAAACAGCAAAAGTGCTGCTTAGCAAGTATAAAATAATGGCTGAATCAATCTCTCTCACTTTTATACATGCGTACACTACACATACATACATACACACACACACACACACACACACACACACACACACACACACACACACACACACACACAGACACACACACAGACACACACACACACACACACACACACACACACACACACACACACACACACACACACACTGTTTTTTTATTTTGTATTTATTTTAATTTTACACTCACTAAATAGAAAAAGCACAGCTTAGCAAGTGTAAAATAATGGCGACCATTAGCTTAATATGCTTCTGTGAAGCAGCAGACTCATTTTTCAGCGGGCATTACCTGAACATTTGTTCTGCAATCTGGATGCCGATTTATGGGTCACCCATTCTCTAAACTTTAGTAATATACGACATAGACCTTGGCTACGAAGAATCTGTTAAAACTAGCCATGCAATGTTTTTTATTAAGATATTTATTGTTTGAGGTATCCCAGATTGTAATTATGTGGCATGCTTTCATTTTAAACTGTGTTACTTTTAGAGTAAAGCATGGCTTTGCAAGTCAAGTCCAGAAGTGAAATTTTGATTTAGAAAATCTTTAAAAAGTCATACCGACTGTATTGATATCAGTAATTGTTTTAAGATGCCTTACAGGGATAAGGTCTGCTGCTTATTTTTAATATTTATTTTTTTTAGTACAACAGAAATAAACTATTCCAGAAATATCTGACATTCTTCAAAATAAGTTACAACATGTCTGGAAAGAACACAGATATATAAATCAGAATGTCTCCAAAGATAAATGAAGTTCTATCTACTCGGCAGTTTTGCTTCAGTAAATTGCAAAGGATTATTGACATAATGCACCATAACGAACTGCACAGCTCCTTGTGTGAACAATCATACCAAGGCACTTTACAATGTAAAACTATAGGCATTAAATCAGAAAACAGCAGCTGCAATGTTAAATTAATTCCAGTCAAATACATTTACAGTCTTAATGGTGACATAAATGTAATAGTAGTAGACAAACATAAATTAAAATTCTACAGAACTCAGTTTACGATTCAGGATAAAAACTTAAACAGGGCACAGCAAGATTCCATCGTGTCTCACCTTTCAAATGGTAACAAAGTGGTGGTGAGCTGAAACAGCAACTTGATAATGCAGAACAAATAATGTACTTGGATTTTAAAGTGAAAGAAATCATACTACAAGAACCTAAAGAAAGATGCAGTGAGGTATTATCCCTGTAGCAAATATTCCGTGCTTGGCTGGCATGTTCTCCTCTTTTCATAAATATGCAGTATTAATGCCAACACATGGTAAGATAGTACTCTTCAGGAAATGCAATAAAATCCTCCAGCAGTTATGTATATGTCATAAATGCAATATGTTTTGTCTTGGGGTTCTGTGACAATGAGCTCTGTCATTGCTACTAGATGTAATGGGTTAATGTGTAGGCTTTTGAGTAAACATGGCTAAAAATGCAGAGGGAAAATTAACCAAATGCTGATATGATATCTTTATTGACAGCCTTTTGTAGCAAGGTAGCACAGCAGTTCACCTCACTAAAGGAATCACAGGCCGAAAGCAGATGCCATATACTGACCAGCTAAAAAAACTCTAGCTATACTCTGTCACATATTGTCTACTCAGAGGTGGTCTCTGCTTAACATACAAGGCCATGTCAAACCCAGAGCTGTTGGACATGCTACACTTAAAGTAATCCCAATCCCTCAGAGCCACACGCTCCAGGGATCTAAACCTTGTTATCACAATGAACAAAACATGCTGGAGGGATAGGCTCCTGACCCAGAGACTCCCCAGACTCTGGAATAGACTGCCCATACATGTCAAGCAGAGCGCCTCTTTGACCCTCTTCAAAAGGAACCTTGATGATTGGACGGGAGATAGGAAATTTTCCCGGGGATCATGTCAGTCACCCTGCTAGACAGGGGTCCAGGGAAGTAAATATTGTGGGAAGAAATAGCCAGGGAATTGTTATGGCTAGGCTTGTGTAGGCCCTAGGGCCGATAGCCTAGTACCAACCTATGAACCTATGTCAGAATCATATGTCTCAACCTGTTAGCACAAGAAATCTGGGCAAAGCCTAATATAATGGGGAACAAATGCCCAAAAATAGGGACAGATTTTAAATATTACTCTTATAAATTTAGAAAGTAGATAGAATAACAGGATTTGTGTTAGCGTTTATTTTCTGAATGATAATAAAGTCTGAAATTCAAATGTGTTATCGTTAATGACTTCAATCCTTAGTGATTTGCCAGAAAATCACAGATTTTATGAGGAAAAGAACAGAAATATAACACAAAAGTCTGGACAGTCTGTGAAAGTCTGGACAGTTGAGAAGTATGGTCAGAATAAGTGAACTGTCTCCATGATAATTCCAGATAATGTCTGCAAGAGGAAAATTTCTTTGAAGTTCAGTGCAATTCCAGTAATTCAGTCTCTGGATTTAAAAAATACATGAAGCAACACACATCTTTCAGCGACAGCCTAAACATTACTTTTCTTTTGAATTTTTTCTTCTTCATAGATATATTTTATTTTAAATTAAAATAACTGAAAAGGTTTTCAAAAAATGGCAGCTCAATAGCAAGGTTTTATACAGTGTCACTTGCCAAAGTGAATACTAAACATACTCCCTGGGGAGTAGTGATCTCCCACAAAAGTGATCTGTTAGATTAATAAGACTGATGAACAAGGGTTTGATTCCTGACAGCTGCTACTACTGCTACAGTGTTTACATATGAGAGAGTGCAAAGAAAGTGTACACCTCTTATGTGAACTGTTGCAGCAGAGCAACATATTTCTGACAGTCACAAAGTAAGGCTCAAAAGTTGTGCAAACAGAGTGGAAGGTCTGTTATCAGTAACATTTTATTCATGGAACTTTTTTATTGCATTCTTTGATGCAGTTCAAGGTAGCTGTAGCATCTGATGCCACTGAAATGCAATTTTTAAGGAGAAGTATTCATTACTTAATGTACTGCTTCACGGAGACTATTAATATTGGGCATATTTAATTGCTTTCTGAAAGATATTGATTGCTATCTACCTTGTGGTTCTGGGATCCCATTTTCCTAAAAATTGATGACTGCTTCTCATGGCATGCTACACTTAGGCTTGTTGAAATGTGACTTTTATCCTCATGTTTTAAAGCCTTCCATTACATGGTTTTAATGTGGTCTTGCTCAGAGTGACTTCTTATTTATGACGATAGGAAATGCATGCTAGTCATCGTAAACTAACTCAAGCAATTTTAGAAAGCAGTATTGTAACTTAAAGCGTTTTGCATATAGCTGAGCACATGACTTTTTTTAACAGTCACAGCAAGTTGCCTCTAGTTGCAACTCTTTAGATTCAGATCAAAGTAAACAACTGACTGCAGCAAAATACCCACAATTAGATCTCTGCAATATTTTTTTTTGCAAAGTAAGTTGAATGCAGTGGATCTATGAAAAGTTATTTGTTGGTGTAGCTATGGAATTACTTATGGTATTGGAGAGTGTATATCTGTGACTTCCTTAACAGTCTGCAGTGCCCTCAAACATTCAGGCAAACAGTATTGTAGATTACTGTTACAGGCCTTCCTCTTCTAAGACTGTAGGACTGAAGAAAATGATATTTGTGTGTGCTTGTATGTGTGTTTGCATGTGTGTGTGTGTGTGTGTGTGTGTGCGTGTGTGTGTGTGTGTCTGTCCATATCACTTATTTGTATGTGTGTGTGTGTGTGTGCCTGTCCATATTTCATATTTATATGTATGTATGTGTAAATGTGTGAACATGCATGTATACAGCCATACATGCATCTCTGTGTGCCACACACACACACACACACACACACACACACACACACACACACACACACACACACACACACACACACACACACACACTCACACACACACACACACACACACAGTGTTGAATGATACTATTTTAATGTTTCACAGATGCATTAGCTCAGAGGCCACTCATGCTTACCAGCTGTTTCATGCATAAAATGCAATAAACTTTCTCTATCTTTTGTTTCATTCTCATCATACCCATCTGAAGTTGTGATTGTGCTGTTTTCTTTATTGGAGGGTGGGTCTGTGTTCATCTACTACAATATGTCTTTGTGCCTGTAGGCCTCCATCCTGTCTTAGTGGCCGTAGGCTAATATCTTGGCCAAGTGCTCTTACTCTAGGGTACTCTGCCTGCTATCCTGTTAATGATTACCACTCCTATCACCGATGCCATTTAGTTAAACAATGTTGTAATGGTGTTACACATAGGGGCATATGCCTAGTCTGTTTTACTGTGTACTGTAGTGTGTGCCCCAGTTGTCTGATGAGCAATAATTAAAAACTGAAAAACTGAAAAACGAACAAAAAAAAAAACTATTTTTTTCTTTTAGGAACAGCCTGCTCTATGAATATGAATTGCAAGCAGTCATCCTATTATTCTTACTTAGGGTCTGCAATCCAGAAATCGAGCTGCTTTTTGGGGAGAAAGGCATCCTCTCCACCATCTTTCTGACCCACTACATTTAAGTTTACCATCTTGTATGCACAGTGCACTTTTTTTCAGAATCACATGGGCGCCAATTGTACAATTTTATATCGACAGTAAATAACAGATTTCCCCAAATTTTCTGAGCTGTATAACCATTTCTGGTTTGGCTCGCTTGCTACAATAAACAACTTGTAGATCACTTCTCCAGTCTGAGGATAGCTGAGGATCTAAAACTATACCATTATCTCTCATGCACTTGTGAAACAAAGTGCATATAGCATAAGAAAACTTAAAAGCAGAATGGCAGAAGGCTGGAGGAGAGGATGTTTTTCTGGCCGGCAAGTAGCTGTAATTCTAGTTTGCAGACCTAATACCTAAACCAGTCTAACACCTCAGATATCCTTATCACATTAATTACTGTAGAGAGGGATCCTAAGATGTGACACCCAGCAATCAAGAAGCCTCAATCCTCACCATTAACACCAGTGAAGGGCGTCCATATAGGGAAAGGATAATAAATACACACAGAGTAAAGTACAATTTCCCTTAAGAGCACACAGAGATCACAGTCAGTCTGGGGCTGGTTTCTCCCTTTCTCCCCAGATCCCTAATAAGACTCCCCATTGGCACAGCTATAGGGTCCAGATCTCAGCCTAGTGGGCAAGCTAAAACCTCCAGCACCCTCTCTGTCCAACCAGTGCTTCATGTCCCTGCCCAAGTAGTTGACACACACACATTGAGATAAGAGTTATATACAATCGAACAGACACTCCTGGGGAAGGCTGGCACAGGTTCTCCAGATGTGCCTCTTTTACCCAGACTATACGATAGAAATCACTGCCACCACCCACTAATATTTATCATCTACTAAAAAGACCTTATGAAAAAATGTCCAATTATATTGTGCAATATTATTATCCAAATGGTAAGTGCAGCTGAACAGTCAAGGCTTATTGGAGTGGCTTGGCCAGTATCACTAAACACATGCAATGTACTCTTAGACCTTAAATTATCTCTACACAAAAAAGCCAGAGATGAAAGGTTTAAAAATATTTAATAATAAATAATAAAAACGCAACACTTACTTCTTACTACACAGTGCCAGTCAAAAGTTCAGAGATCACAGAGAAATACTTAAAATAATACAGTAGCAAAAGTTCTGACATTAATACAGAAAAAAAAACTAATTTAATCTTCCTATTTCCTAGCTATATCTAAGATAAACCACAGTTCTAAAATCATCTTCTTCTTTCAGCTGCTCCCATTACGGGTCACCACAGTGGATCATCTGTTTCCATTTCTTCCTGACCTCTGCATCTTGCTCTGTCACACCAACCACCTGCATGTCCTCTCTCATCACATCCATAAACCTTATCTTAGGCCTTCCTCTTTTCCTGTTACATGGCAGCTTCATCCTTAGCATCTTTTTCCCAATATAGTCTGCATCCCTCCATAGCACATGTCCAATCCAACGTAATGTTGCCTCTCTAGCTTTGTCTTCAACCCTTCCAACCTGGGATGACCCTCTAATATACTTATTCCTAATCCTGTCCACCCTCATCCTACCCAGTACAAATCTTAACATGTTTAACTCTGCCACGTCCAGCTCTGACTCCTGCCTTTTTGTCAATGCCACTGTCTCCAACCCATATAACATAGCTGGTCTCACTACCCTCTTGTAGACCTTCCCTTTCACTCTTACTGGTACTCATCTGTCACAAATCTCTCCTGACACTCTTCTCCACCCACTCCATCCTGCCTGTACTCTCTTCTTCACCTTTCTTTCACACTCACCATTAGTCTGAACTGTTGAACCCAAGTATTTAAACTCATCTACCTTGTGGTTTTTAGAACCACAGTTCTAAAATAAACTTACATATAGAGCAAAACAGTGCTGGTGATGTTGGATGTTCTCAAGACAAAGGCTCAAATGCCCTCATTCTTTCTGATCTTAAATTGATAACACAGTACCACTGATTCATTTCAGATTGCATCATCTCTTTCTGGTTCCCAGGCTAAAATAACTCAGAGGTTAATAGCCCTTTTGATCTTGCAGCTGGTCAGGAAGCCAGAGCAATAAAATAAATTATACATATAAATTCTAGCCATTAACTCTGGCCTCAAAACAATAAGCAGACTGTCTCCCTCTAGACATCTCGGCTCCGAGTTTTATATCAAAGAATTTCACAATGCTTGACTTATCAGCTTTGTTACAGCAGTGTGCACTGTTGTTACATTTTTGCACTTTCACATCTAACAGCATTTTCTTCCATTTAAGAGAACAACCCTGTGGCTTATATTAATATTTACAAATGACAGAATTATCTACAAAATTATATCTGGCTAGGCTGGCAGCGTTCACCTATTTTCACACATCTTCTCTCCTGGAGAACTCAAGCTAGTTTTTCAAGTGACCCTTGAGAAATGTTGCTTGAGAGGGTTAAGTCTATCTGAGTATACCTTACCCCATTCCCTGTCTTGAGAGCCCATCTGCATTGGTATTGCTAATCCCACTGCAGTGCTGCACTGACATATCATATGCTTGCAACCCTAGGCTCCATCTTAGCAACTTGGCATTTTGCTGGATGGCTCTGTTCTTCCTTGTCAGGTCTGTGAGGGGAGCAGCTATGGTACTATAACTGGGGATGAACTTTCTGTAATACCCTGCTGTCCCTAATAATGCCGTTATCTACTTTTTGGTAACAGGTGCAGGCCATGCCTGAATGGCTTCTACTTTGGTGATTTCTGGCCTGATCTTACCACTCTATGTCCCAGGTTGGAGACCTGTGGCATGCCCACCTGACATTTGCTGGGCTTAATGGTCAACCCTGCCCCCTGTAGTATGCCCAGCACCTTCCTGACATGTTGAAGGTGCTCTTGCCAGGAATGGCTGTAGATGGCAATATCATCTAGGTAAGCAAGGGCAAACCCTCCTGCTCCTGCTAGGATATGATCTACCAGCCTCTGAAAAGTCTCTGGACATTTTTCATCCCAAAGGGCATCTTTGTAAACTCATACAAGCCAAAAGGAGTGAAAAGGCTGACCTCTCTCTAGGACAGAGATTCAAGGGCACCTGCCAGCAACCCTTGGTAAGATCAATAGTTGTAAGATAATTAGCCCCACCCAGCTGCTCTAGGGCCTCATTTGTCTTAGGCATCAGGTAAGCATATTACTGTGTGACCATTTAATTTCCTGTAGTCCACACAGAACTTGGTGCTGCCATCCTTCTTTGGCACCAGCACTACTGGGGAGGCCCAGGGACTGTTGGACTCTTGAATTACCCCTAGTTTCAACATTTCCTGTATCTCCTCCCTCAGTGTCTGTTTGACTCTCTCAGGCACCCTATAAGGGGTCTCCATAATAGGCCTTTGGTGTCCTGTAGCCACCTAGTGTTGTACCAGGTGGGTGCACCCTGGTTTCTCAGTGAACAATTCCCCAAACTCCTGCAACACTGCTCAGATGTCTCAAACCTGGGTAGGAGAAAGCTGCTGGGACATTGCTACCCCTTCCACTGAGGTGTTAGTCTGAGCCTCACTGAGGAGATCAGTCACCAGAGCTCCTCCCTCAGTGTCTGTTTGACTCTCTCAGGCACCCTATAAGCGGCCTCCATAATAGGCTTTTGGTGTCCTGTATCCACCTAGTGTTGTACCAGGTGGGTGCACCCTGGTTTCTCAGTGAACAATTCCCCAAACTCCTGTAACACTGCTCAGATGTCTCAAACCTGGGTAGGAGAAAGCTGCTGGGACATTGCTACCCCTTCCACTGAGGTGTTAGTCTGAGCCTCACTGAGGAGATCAGTCACCAGATCTCCCTCAGACTCCTCCTGCAACCCACTGCAAATGCTCAGCACAAGGGCTTCCCAATCATGGTAAGGTTTCATCATGTTAACATGGTACAATTTGTGCTCCTGCTTCCTGCCTAGCAGTTTTACCATGTAGTTAACATCACTTACCTTTATTACCATCTGGTAGGGTCCCTCCCAAGCTGCTTGTAGCTTGTTGTGTCTGACAGGAATGAGAAGTATTACCTGCTGCCCTACATCATACTCTGTAGCTCGAGCATTCCTGTCATACCATACCTTTCCCTGTTGTTGGGCTTCTGCCAGGTTTTCCTGGGCCAAGCCCATGATTTCCCTGAGCCTTGTCTTGATGTTTAGGACATATGCCACTACAGACTCTGTGTGAGATTCACACTCACCTTCCCACTCATCTTGAATTAAATCAAGAGGTCCCCTCACCCTACAGCAACTCAAAGGGTGAAAAAACTGTGGATTCCTGGGGAATCTCTCTGTAAGCAAACAACAGATGGGGCAAACATTTATCCCACTCTTAAACTGGTCTGAAAATGCCTGTAGCATGGACTTGAGTGTAGAGTTTAACCTCTCAACAAGACCATTAGTCTGGGGATGGTAGGAGGTGGTCTTCAGATGCTTAACCTTACAGTACTTCCACAGACAATCCAGCAGGTCTGGCATGAAATTGGCACCTCTGCCAGTCAGTATTTTAACAAAGCATTTGCCACCTTTTCTGCCTCCATGGAGGACAGAGCCACTGCCTCAGGGTATCATGTAGAATAATCTACTACCACTAGGATATACTTTTCCCTGTGGAATTTGGGGTACTCAGAGGCCCCACAATATCTATAGATACCCTCTGAAATGGCTCCTCAGTCACAGGCAAATGCATCAAAGGAACTCTCACCTTGCCTCCTGCCTTGCCTACTTTTTTGGCACTGCTCACAGGTCCTGCAGTACCCTGTTACATCTCTGAAAATTCAAGGCCAATAGAAGTTCTGCATAATGCATCTCTTTGTTCATTTTATGCCCATATGACCTGCAAAGGGCATATCATGGGCTATGGCTAGAAGCACCAGATGGTAGGCTCTAGGCACTACCAACTTCTGTATTCTCTCCCTTCTAGCTGTCCCTCAGGGGTCCACTCTCTATACAGTAACCCTTTGTCCCAGTATACAGAACCCACCTTCCCTTGAGAATCAGGTGCCTCACTAGCTACCTGCCTCAGGCCTTGCAATGTAAGGTCTGAGAGCTGAGCCTGTTCCAACTCTCTCTTTGTAACCCTTCCCACCTCTCCCTTCCATGGGAACTCTGGCATCCTCTGACAGTGGTGCCTCACTGTCAGCCTGAGTACTACTACTCACCCCTACCTTTGCAGTCACTCTGCCCAAGGGAACATCAGTATCCGCAAGCAGCTGTGGCTCACATTCAGTCTCACTGCTACAGAGTAGCTCCCTCCCTGAAGTAACCACCTTACCAGTCCTGGCTACAATTATGCAGTCTGTCTGCATCTCCCCCAAGGCTACCAGACCCACATGCTTGTCTCCTAGCCTGTCTGCATGTGCATAAGTACATGGTACTGCCTCATCCAAATCCTTCCCTATCAGGACATCTGCAGGATGGTAGTTTGTTACCCTTGTTGCCTGAAGACAACCTACTATTATCATTTTGTTTTTCCCACATACTGGCTCTCTCACCTTTTGTTCCCCACCTTGCCTCTGTGGACATCTGTATGACACATGGCCCCATTGGTTGCATTCAAAACATTTAACCCTAGGTCCTGGACATATACCTGGACTAGTGGCTTCCCCTGCTACTGCAGATTCTTTTGGGGTCAGTCTGTGCTTCCCACCAAAGGTTCCTTTAGAGCCATGAGCAGTACTGTGAGTCCTTTTCCTGTGCAGGGTTGCCCTACTTGCCAGGTATAGGTCTCCCTTCTTCCCCAACTCATCTGATATAGCACATTGTCTATCAGCTACCCAGATTCTCATGTCCTTAGGTAAAGTGCTAAGAGCTTGTTCCCTCACCCAAAGGTCTGCCAGCCATTCAAAAGTGGTCACCTGACATCCACTCACCCACCTATGACAATATGTGCTCAGTTCAGCAACATATTCACACACACTTTCATCTGCCTTGCATCTATGCTTAAGAAACTTTTTCCTATACATTTCAGGTGTTAGCTTAAAACCTTCTAACAAGCAGTTCTTAACAGTAGCATAATCAAAACATTCCTGATGAAAAATGTTAGACAACACAGTTACAGCTTTACCATGGAGTAAGGGGGTCAGGTACCGTACCCAGAGCTTATGGTCAGCATCATATTGTTTACATACCCTCTCAAACATATGAATGAAACTATCAAAATGATCCCCCTCTTTAAACTGTGGAAGAAATTTACTGACTGTTTGTGCTTCTGGAGTCCAGTTACTCCCTTCCCATTACCTCCATGACTCTGGCAAAGAGTCAGTATCTCCTTTTTGTGCTGGCTCTGCCACTCCTTTTCCACAGCTTCCATTTCCAAATGTCTGGCCTTCAGTATCTCTTTAACTCCAGATGGATTTTTTAAGTCCTCTGCACAAAGGTTGAGCTGCCCATTCTCTGAGGGTACACCTGCACTGCTGGTCTGATCATCCACCTGGATGCTGTTTTCTGATGCACCTGTGACCAAAGCTGCAATCATGTCTGCTTCAGTCAGGTTTCCATACACCAATCCCCTAGCCTGGCACATCTCAGACAGCTGGCTCCTTGTCAGCTTTCTGTACTCCTCTGATGACATGCTGCTTGCTCTCCCTGACTAAGTTAACAAAAGAAATAAAACAATTGTGATCTGAACTCTGAGTATTCACTGCATGGCTGATTTAGAGTACAAAAATACCTTAAGCGATCACTGCACACAAGCTACAGGAATTCACACTACCCACACCACTACAAGCCAATTAGTATTTGCCAACCAATTAATATGTGGTGTGGAAATCCCACCTCTTCCAAAGAAGTGTATATAAATCAAATTTCAGTGTGTGTGTGTGTCAGCTACTTGGGCAGTGACATGAAGCACAGGTTGGACAGAGATGGTACTGGAGGTTTTGGCTTGACTACTCGGCTGAAATCTGAACCCTATAGCTGTGCCAGTGGGGAGTCATATTGGGGATCTGAAGAGACAGGGAGAAACCAGCCCCAAACTGACTGTGATCTCTGTGTGCACTTAAGGGAAATTCTACTTTACTGTGTGTGTACTTGTTATCCTCCCAATGTGGATGCCCCTCACTGATGCTAGTGATAAAGACTGAGGCTCCTTGATTACTGGGCCAGTGAACGGGCATCACATATTAATTTCTTGGCAGTGTTGGGATATCCACATCAAATATTAATTGTTTGATAGTGGTGAGTTAGCCACAACACATATTATTTGGCTTCTAGTAGTGTGGATAGTGAATTCCTGTAGCTTGTGTATAGTGATCACTGACAGTGTTTTTGTAGTCTCAATCAGCACACAGTGAACATTCAAAGTTAATATCACAATTGTTTTATTTCTTTTGTTAGCATAGTTAGTCACTGAGAGCAGGCAAGCATGTCAGCAAAGGAGTATGACAAGCTGACGAGGAGCCAGTTGGCTGAGATGTGCCAGGCTAAAGGACTGGTGCATGGAAACCTGAGTAAAGCAGACATGATTGCAGTTTTGGTCACAGCTGCATCACAGAATAGCATCCAGGAGAACGATCAGACTGGTCGTGGAGAGGTACAACACTCAGAGAATGGACAGCTCAACTTTTCTACAGAGGACTTAAAAATCCTTCTGGAGCTAAAAATCCCTCAGCTGGTTAGAATTCACAAATTTCCTGGACTTCCTCCAGCTCACTACAGCACATAGACTAATATTTAATTCAACCAAATGCCCAGCTCTAACCAACATCCTTTCCCCATACACCCCAAACAGAACTCTCAGATCTGAACACCAAAACTTGATTACCATCGACAAACCTAAACATCCTGCTGGACAACTTCTCCTCTCCTTCTCCTTGGGTAAGAAATGGAACTCTCTCCCTTCCGCACTAAGGACAATGTCAAATACAAACAACTTCAAAACACAGCTTTACACCTTCCTCTCTTGCAAATGGAAATGTAACTGCATTCTCCCTACCTAGAACTGTTTAACAAAAGCCCCTGGGATGGTATCCACCTGAGTTCCTAAGCACCTTATAGCTGGCTATAACCTTCTATAGCTAATTCCCACACAATCTCTCATGCTCTGTAAATATTGTAAATAGCTTTTGACTTTGACTTTGTGTGAATTTGTTAAAATATATCTGCACGATATTTTTTCACTATCGGCAATCATGCTCACACTTTGTATTATTTGATATGTATTTGTAGTTGTACCTTATATTTATTGGACTGCTATCTTTACTGTAATCTGTTTCATGGAGCTTTTCTCCCCGGGCCTCCACTGAAAACAGGCTCCTGGGCCCAGTGGACTTCCCCAGTAATCAAACTGGAAATAAATAAATAAACAGACTTGAATTGGAGGCCAGGCATTTGGAAATAGAAGCTGAGGAGAAGGAGAGGCTGAGGCAACATAAAAAGGAGATGCTGACTCATTGCCAGAGTCATCGGGGTAATGGGGAAGGGAGTAACTGGACCTCAGAAGCAATAAAGTCAGTAAATTTCTTCCACAGTTTACAGAGGGGGATAATTTTGATAGTTTTATTCAAATGTTTGAGAGGGTATATAAACAGTATGATGTTGACCAAAGGCTCTGGGTGTGGTTCCTGACCCCCTTACTCCATGGTAAAGCTGTAACTGTTTTGTCCAAACTATCTGATCATGATTTATTAAATTATAATGTTGCAAAGAATTGTTTGTTAGAATTTTTTTTAGCAAACACCTGAAGATTATAGGAAAAAGTTTTGTGAGCATAGATGCAAGGCAGATGAAAGTGTGTGTGAATATGTTGCTGAAGTGAACACCTATTTCCATAGGTGAGTGAGTGGATGTCAGGTGACCACTTTTGAAGGGCTGGCAGACCTTTTGGTGAGGGAAATAGCACTTAGAACTTTGCCTGAGGACATGAGGATCTGGTTAGCTGATAGACAATGCCTTACTGTAGATGAGATGGGGAAGAAGGGAAACTATACATAGCAAGCAGGGCATCACTGCACAGGAAAGGGGCACCCAGTGCTGCTCATCGGTCTAAAGGAACCCATGGTGAGCTGCCCAGACTGCCCCAACAGAATCTGCCAGTAGCAGGGGAAGCCACTAATCCAGGTATATGTCCCAGACCTAGGGTTAAATGCTTTGAATGCAACCAGTTGGGCCATGTAGCATATAGATGACCATGGAGGCAAGGTGGGTACAAAAGGTGAGGGGGCCTGTAAGTGGGAAGGACAAATTGCCAATAGTAGGTTGTCTTGAGACAACAAGGGTACCAAACTACCACAAGAGGTTATATCCTATCTTAATGATTGGCTAGAGACCATTGCTAAGAGAGACACAGCCTCTGCCATAATCACTGTTAAGCCTACAGTGGTTACAGAGGAGCACTACTTGTCTAGGCAGTCTACTCCAGTCAGAGCTTTAGGAGGGACCCCATTCCAAATAACTTTGGCTAGGGTTTACCTTAACTGGGAGGGTGGAAAAGGAAGCCAGTAAGTAGGTATGTTTGAGAATATCTTCAGAAACATAAGCACCACGAAATTCAAAGGAAGACACAGAAGTAGCTGACATCCATCTTTATTCTTTCCATCCTGGTACCTCGGCTATTCGCCTTCAATGGGACATACTTTAACATTTTCAGAGTTCTTTTATATATGCATTAATTGGTTAATTAGGCATAATTAAATTAATTAAACAACATAATGTCAAACATTTAACTCATTCACCACTGAAACCTATTCCAAGTAAAGAAACATTTCCATTATTTGACAATTTAAAATTCATTTTTTTCTTTTTTTCTTCACTTACAAAAATTTCTAAATATTAGTTACACAATATATAAATATAAATAAACTAAACACTCCAAATTTAATTAGATAAATTTCCTTAAACAATTAATTCTTAACATTTAAACATTGTGTATGAATGTAACAACCTATTACTCATTTTAACTTATACAAAACTTCATTCTAAACATGTATTACATCACAAATATAAGTTAAATTTCATTTTAAATTTCCAAATTCATTCCATTAGGGAATAAAGTATGATACTCAATGATCATCCTCTGTTCTAACTTACTTAATGCTGCTTTGTAATTTCCTTTACTAAAATGGGGCCTGGCTAGAACACTACACCTAAAACTATCATTCTCACCATTATGTGTGCTACAAAAATGTGCAGCTACAGGGCTCTCTAGATTACCCCTCCTTATGTCACCCAGGTGTTCCAAAATACGAATCTTAATTTGTCTAGTAGTTTGCCCAATATACCATTTTGCTGGAACACAATCACAACCTAATATGTATACAACACCTGTTGACCTACAATCAAACCTTTCAAAAGCAGTGTACCTCTTTCCATTTATTTTCACCCTGTGCATATTTTTAGTTTTATTGCAGACAGAACATCTCCCACAGCTATACATCCCTATCTTATCATCTATTTTAACTTCAACTTTCCTATTCAAAATCTCTTTTAAATTAGGATACCTTTTATAGGAAAAGGTGATGTGTTTGGGAAAAAGGTGACCTATTACAGGATCTTCACTCACCACAGGCCACAAATCTCTAATAATTTTTTCCATAATGTTTGAAAAGTTCGAATACTTAGATACAAAAAACAACTTGTTTAACTCTGACGCATTTTCAAACTCAGATGCATGCTTATGCCCTCTTCTCCCAAAAATTTTATTTTTACACAATCTGTGTTTTATAGATTGAAGCTTGTCATGCTCGTATCCACGTGAATATAATCTATCCAAAATTTCATCAAACACCTCCTCCCATAGATTTTTGTTTGAAGTATTCCTTAAATTCCTTTTAAAATCTCCTTCCGGTATAGCCTTAATCAAATGTACTGGGTGCATGCTGCTGGCATGTAGAAAATTATTTACTGAAGTGGGTTTTCTATATGTTTTATGCTCAACTAAACCATTTACCCCCACATAAAATTCTACATCAAGAAAAGGAATTCGAAATTCAGATACGTGTGCCACAAATTTTAAACCATGGTGGTTATTGTTTAAACTCACCATAAATTCATCAAAGAGACTCATATCTCCTTTGCACACAAAATTCAAATCATCAATATAACGTTTAAAAAAACAACATTATTAACAAAAAATGTGTTCTGAAACATAAATTCCTTTTCAAACTCTCCCATATAGATCACTGCATAACTGGGAGCAAAAGCAGCACCCATGGCTGTTCCTTTTGTCTGCAAAAAATATTCTTTTTTCCACGTGAAGTAATTATGTGTTAAACTAAACTCAAGCAAACTTAATATAAATCTAGTGTATGGCCCTTCTCCCATCATTTTGTACACTGCTTCCAAGCCCCATCTAGTCTTAATGTTGGTATAAAGTGATACAACATCAACACTGGCCCAATAATAATTCTCTTCCCATTTGAGTCCCTTTAAAGCCAAACAAACATCCTGAGTATTCTTAACATGAGATTGAACCTTAGGCAGAAATTTCTTTAAATGATGGTCCAAGAAAATATTAATCCTCTCAACAAAAGACCCAATCCCTGAAATAATAGGTCTACCTGGAGGATTGGTAACATTTTTATGAATCTTAGGAATTATATACATGTAAGGGTGTCGTGGTTCCCTCATAATCAAACTTTTTACATCTTTCCCAGTGAAAAATCCCAGTCTTTCACCTCGCTCCAGTAGCTCACTAAGTGCACTAGAATAAGAATTAAGAGGGTTACTATCTAACTTTTGGTAGGTGTCATCCAATAGTAAATTATTAATTATATTGTCATAATTTTCACTATTCATAATCACCCAATTGCCCCCCTTATCCGCCGGTTTGACAACAACTTTATCCAATTCCATCCTAAATCTTTTAAGGGCCAACCATTCACTTTTGCTTAAATTAAAGATCTTTTTACGCGTACAAAAAGCTTTATGTGCCGATTCCAACTTGGCCATAATAACATGTTCAAAGGCATTTATTGCCAAAGATTTCTTAGGAGGCATAAAGTTACTGTCACCTGGGAAATGGGGAACTTCTAAGTGACCATATCCACCTCCAAAAACCCCTTCCATGTTAGATTCCATAGAAAGCTCATGAATATTCTCATTTTCATTCCCATGTACATCCAATTCCAAACCTTCATACTCATATGTACTTAAGTTTAAAAGGGTTTCATCCAAAAGACCACCATCTGCCTTATTTATACTTTTATCCTTTTCATAAAAATAAACCCTCAGATTTAATTTACGAATAAAGGCTTTTACATCAAAAAGAATGTCTGAAATGGACGGTATTCTAGTAGGTACAAATTTTGTACCTTTAGAAAAAACACTTAGCATTTCTTCAGACAAGGGAAGGTCAGAAAGATTAATCACATTTAAACCATTATTGGCAGTGGTACCAACATTAAGTTCCATTTCATTTTCAACATTACAAATATCAGTAGTGCTGATGAACTCACAGGATATATTAAAATCATCCTGATGTCCATCCTGAGACATAGCTAGTTCACTGTTACCCTTATTGATATCACTCATAACTTTCCCATTCATACTGCTGTCCCCATAACATTCACAAAGAGGTAGGGACTGGATATGTGTGTTGTTACTATAAACATCTTCAAATTTACCAATAAAATCACATACACTAACATCCATATTATTTACATTAGGTTGCATATTTTCACTACAGCCATCAATTCTCAAATTGACTGTTTGTCCTAAGCCCCTCCTTACACCATTACTAACAGACACATTAACATCTTCCACATTCAGCATCTCTTCCATAGAGACACCAATCAATTCAGACAATACACCTTCATCACATGGTTTCAACACTGAATCCAAAAAACTAGAGCTAGCAGCAGTTTGAAAGACAGAGGAAACATTATTGTACTGTCTATTAACCAAACCATTGGAGCATTCAGTTTCCGCAACTGCTAACTGCTCAATGCTCCCACATACAGGGGCAACAGAAGCATTAATACATTGTAAATCAACAAAATTATCTAAACGGTTGATTACCGGAACAGCAAGTTGCTCAACACTCCCATTACTATAAATGGTTCCAATTTGGTCGGCATCATCACGTACAATGGCACCCCCCCCCATTACTTGCATCAAGCTGCATGATTTTTTTAAAATCATCATTCTCCATGCTTACTGCTTGTCCTAAGCTCTTACTAGTATAACCACTATCTGAATAGTTAGCATCCTCCACATTCAACGTCTGTTCTACAGTAACATTAACTGACTCAAATAATGCACCTTCAAAACATGATTTCACCGCTGAATCCAAAGAGCCAGAATAATGAGTCATATGAAAGGCAGGAGAAACATTAATGCGTTGTAAATTAACAATGCTACCTAAACGATCATTCTCCAGTTCAACTGGCTGCTCAACAATCCCACCTTCAGTGGGAAACATGGCATCAACACCACATGAATCAACACGACTGTCTGAGCATTTAGCCAGCCGCTCTGCACCCCCACACACACTACCAGTCAGCGTAGAACAATCTCCCATACCTGCAGTATGTTCCAAAACAATATCAGATAACGTATTAGCAGTTTTACATATTTGTGCATTAAATTCAAATGCGCCAATATCTCTAGATGAACTAACGGCTTGAAACTCATCAAAATGCTCATAAATATATTCACTGCCCATTTTGTAACATTTTTTATCAGTTTAACGGAGAAAAACAAATTTTCATCCTGAAATTTAACATTAAATGGCGCGCTTGCAAACGAATCACGCTGACCATGCAGGATGTTTAAAGTCAGTTTTTTGGCTGATTGCTAGCTTGCAAATGACTTGTCTTACCCTGTTGTTTTCTGGTCGATCTGGTCTGCACATTGTAAGTCCTATTCCGAGAATTCTGTCCTCTTCTGTTGTCTTCACTCATTTCCACATCTTCAGTTACAATATCCTCAAAGGACACACTTTTACGGCTACCCCCAGTCTCTACAGAAGAACAAGAGGAAATCTCTTCATTTCCTCCTCTGTATTTTTTAAAGTTCCTTTTGGAGGTGTATTGTTTCTGAAGATGTTTGAGAATATCCCTGCAGATGTCCTGATAGGGAATGATTTTGATAATGCAGTAACATGTGCTCATGCAGTTACATGTAGTCCAGCTTGGAGACAAGCATGTGGGTCTGGTAGCCTGTGGGAGACTCAGACAGACCGCACACTTGCAGCCAGGACTAGTGAAGTTGTTACTTCAGGGAGGGAGCTACCCTATAGCAGTGAGACTAAAGGTGAGCCACAGCTGCTTGTGGGTACTGATGGTCCCTTGGACAGAGTGATTGCAAGGGCAGAGGTGAGTAGTAGTCCCCAGGCTGACAGTGAGGCACCACTGTCAGAGGTACCAGACTTCCCGTGGAAGGGGAGCTGGGAAGGGTTACAAAGATAGATTTGAGACAGGCTCAGCTCTCACACCATACATTACAAGGCCTGAGAGAGGTAGCTAGTGAGGCACCTGATTCTCAATGGAAGGAGGAATCTGTATACTGGGAGAAAGAGTTACTGTATAGAGAGTGGACCCCTGAGAGAGGGCTAGAGGGTGACAGAATACAGCAGTTTGTAGTTCCAAGTGTGTACCATCTAGCACTTCTAGCCATAGCTCATGATATTCCCTTTGAAGGTTATATGGGCATAAAATGTACAAATATACATATTATGCAGAACTTCTATTGGTTTGGAATTTCCAGAGATGTAACAAGGTACTGCAGGACCTGCGAGCCATGCCAAAATGTAGGCAAGGCAGGAGACAAGGTGAAAGCTCCTTTGATGCCTTTTCCTGTGATCAAGGAGCCATTTCAGAGGGTAGCTATGAATATTCTGGGGCATCTGAGTACCTGGCAGAAGGCCAACAGCAGAAAAAAGTCTGGTAGGACAGGAATGCTCGAGCTAGAGAGTATGCAGTAGGGCACCAGGTAATGCTTCTCATTCCTGTCAGACACAGCAAGCTGCAGGCAGCCTGGGAGGGACCCTACCAGGTGGCAAGGAAGGTCCATGATATTAGCTACATGGTGGAACTGAAAGGCAGGAGAACAAATTGTACCATGTTAACATGATGAAACCATACCATGATAAGGAGGGCCTTGTGCTGAGTATTTGCAGTGGATTTCAGGAGGAGTCTGAGGGAGATCTGGTGACTGATCTCCTCAGTGAGGCTTGGACTGACACCTCAGTGGAAGGGGTAACAATATCCTAGCAGCTATCTCCTACCCAGGTTTGAGAAATCTGAGCAGTGTTACAGGAGTTTTAAGGACATGCTCACTGGGAAACCAGGGTGCATCCATCTGGTACAGCAGCAGGTGGATGCAGAACCACAAAGGCCTATTAGGCAGGCCCCTTACAGGGTGCATGAGAGAGAGTCAAACAGACTCTGAGGGAGGAGATACAGGAAATGTTGGAACTAGGGGTAATTAAGGAATCCAACAGTCCCTGGGCCTCCCCAGTGGTGCTGGTGCCAAAGAAGGATGGCAGTACAAGGTTCTGTCTAGACTATAGGAAATCAAATAGTCAGAGCCAGATGTGTACCCCATGCCTAGGACAGATAAAGCCCTAGAGCAGCTGGGTGGGGCTAAGTATTTACAACCATTGATCTTACCAAGGGTTACTGGCAGGTACCCTTGACTCCCAGTGATACAGAGGTCAGCCTTTGTGACTCCTTTGGACTTGTATGAGTTCACAAAAATGCCCTTTGGGATGAAAACTGCCCCAGTGACTTTCCAGAGGCTGGTAGATCAAATCCTAGCAGGAGCAGGAGATTTTGCCCTTGCTTACCTAGATGATATTGGCATCTACAGCCATTTCTGGGAAGAGCACCTTCAGCATGTCAAGGAGGTGCTGGGCAGACTATAGAGGGCAGTGTTGACCATTAAGCCCAGCAAATGTCAGGTGGGTATGGCAGGGGTCTCCTACCTGGGACATAGTGGGGGGAATGGTAAGATCAGGCCAGAACCTGCCAAAGTAGAAGCCATTCAGGCATGGCCTGCATCTGTTACCAAAAAGTAGGTGAGGGCATTCTTAGGTACAAGGTACTACAGAAAGTTCATCCCCAGTTATAGCACCATAACTGCTCCACTCACAGACCTGACAAGGAAAAACAGGCAAGATAAGTTAATGTGGACGCCAGCATGTGAGCAGGCATTCCAAGAAGCTTTGGGAGGACCCCCTGTGTTAGCTAGTCCAGATTGCAGCAAAGAATTTGTTGTGCAGGTGAATGCTTCAAACCATAGGGTGGAGGCTGTTCTTAGCCAGATTTCTTCAGAGGGAGAAGAGCACCCAGTGGTTTATCTCAGTCATAGGCTCCAACCCAGCTGTAGTGAAGGAATGTCTAGCCATAGTGTGGGCACCGCAGAAACTTCAGCCTATCTGTATGGAAGAAAATTCACTGTAGTTACAGATCACAATCCCCTAACATGGCTACATCAAGGCAGCCAGCAAAATGCCAAGTTGTTAAGGTGGAGCCTAGCATTGCAAGAATATGATATGTCAGTGCAGCACTGCAGTGGGATTAGCAATGTCAACGCAAATGGGCTCTCAAGACAGAGAATGGGGTAAGGTATATAAAGATAGACTCAACCTTCTCAAGCAATGTTTCTTAAGGGACACTTGAAAAACTAGCTTGAGTTCTCAGGTGGGGAAGAAATGTGATAAAGTGAGAGGCTGCCAGTCCAGCCAGATGGAATTTTGTAAATAATTCTTTGTCATTATAAGTATTAATATGATCCACAGGTTTGTTTCACAAATGTAAGAAAACTGTGTTATGTGCTAAGCTTTAAGATTGTAACCACAGTGGACTCTGCTGGATGAAAGCAGAAATGTGTATAAACTCTATGCCTTTATAATATATGTTTTATGGTAAGAATTGAGACATACATAGTTAACTTGCAAACTCTGAGAAAATAAGTAAAGAATTTTACAACTGTGTGTGATCTCAAGCTAAGAGACAGGATGTCTGGGCTAGGAGTTTTTTTCTATTGTCTTAAGACAGAGATCATTGCTAGGTTTCACATCTAAAGTGTCTTTTATTGCTCTGTGACTTCCTGGCAGCTGCAGATCACAATGAAATGTTAAATTTTAAGTTTCTGTTAGCCTGGAAACTAAATCAAAGGTGATAAGAATGATGTAATCTGAGATGATACAGCAGTAATGTGTATTACCAATTTAAGAACTATCTCAGAAAGAAATAGAAGGCATTTTGTATTTTGTTCTGAAGCTGGCAACAACTCATCAGCACTTACTTTGTTCTGTAAATAGGATTTAGAATTTAGTATTTCTATTGGAGATAGGAATATAGCAAGATTAGTCTAGCTGTTTTCTATATTTATGTCAGACTGTCCTGCAATGTTGTTTTAAAGTATTTCCTGTGATTTCTGAACTCTCTATTGTCACTGAGTTGAATTAATGAGTATTGTCTTGTGTTTTTATTATTTATTATTAAACATTTTTAAACCTTTTAACTGTGGCTATTTTGTGTAGAGATAATTTAAGCTCTTAACATACTTGGATGTATTTGACGATACAGTACAAGCCACTTCAATAGCCTTGCTGTTCGTCACACTTACCATTTGGATAATAATAACATTGCACAGTAGAATTTGACACCCCTTGGTAAGGGCCTTTATAGCAGCTGATAAGAGTAGTTGGTGGCAGTGATTACTACCTTATAGCCAGGGTAAAAGTGGGCATAGCTAGTGAACCTGTGCCAGCCTTCCCCAGGAGTGTCTGTGTGTTTGTATATAAATCATATCTCAAAGTGTGTGTGTGTCAGCTACTTGGGCAGGGACACGAAGCACTGGTTGGACACAGAGGGTACCGGAGGCTTTGGCTTGACAACTCGGCTTAGATCTGAACCCCATAGCTGTGCCAGTGGGGAGTCTTATGGGGATCTGGAGAGACAGGGAGAAACCAGCCCAAGACTGAATGTGATCTCTGTGTGCACTTAAGGGAAATTCTACTTTACTGTGTATGTACTTGTTATCCTCCCAATGTAGACACCCCTCATTGGTGCTAGTGGCTAGGACTGAGGCTCCTTGATTACTGGGCCAGTGCACAGGCATCACAATTAGACATACTACAACTACTTTTAATTATCCAAGAGAGCTTTGATAATTTTGTAGGTTTGGTTGTAATGAGATCTTAAAAATCTTTTCCAGGCTTGAAGGTACAGAAGTTCAGCAGTTCTAGTTACAGCTCTCATTAGTCCTGATTTCCCTTGTAAAATTTTTATTTTCTGATAACAGCTTGAAAGGGGCATGCACTCAAAGTAAAACCAAGAGCAACAACAGAGAGTACAAAGCAGAGGCACAGATAAAACCATTAAAATCAAATCTTTAATAAAAAGTACATTAACCACTTTGCTCCACAATGAGGACTTCATCAGAATAATTAAATGAAAATGCCGCATTGTTTTACAACATATCTGCAACTATAATTTAAAGAAACAAATCACAGTTCATTAGGAGGTGCTTAGTAACTGATTTTTCTAAGTGTATAAATTAAAATATGAATTTATGTATGAAATAAAAGCATCAATTGTTAAAACCACATTATTCTATTAATTTTTAAAAGTGAATTAGAGTAATATTTAAAATTTGTTCATGATTTAGGCCAATTGCTCCCCATAATCATTGGCTTTGTCCAGAATTCTTGCACAAAGAGGTTGAGAGGTGTGGTTCAAGTTTCGCTTGACTTAGCTGAAATATTATGTTAGACAGGGAAAACCAGTCAACTGTATATATGCATAGACAGTGAGCTTGATTAATCATTAAGTCAAACTATATTGCCAGTATAAAATAAAACTATTGTCAATCTTTTACCAACTTGCCAGGGCCAGACATTGCAGTACTGGGATCTAGCTTGATGCACATGTGCCAGTGTTAGATTTGCAATCCCTTCACTCAAAAACTCAAAATCAAGAAAGACAAAGGCCCTAAATGAGGTACACTGTTTTTGATGGCAAGTATTTACCCAGAAATATAATGTAAGATTGTGTTCTTTTTCAAGTGAGAGCCAAGAAATTTTATAGCAAACTGAATGTTACTCTTGAACAGATGATGCTGAGAGGCAGTTAAATGTAAAGAAAAAAAAACAAACAAATAAGTAGGCTGATGTTATTATCTCCTGGAATTTTGGTGATAATGAGGTTGCTTATCCTTAATTTGAATAAACCCTTATGTCTCGGGGGGAATCTTTTAGGAAATAAATCAAAGTAAGTAGTTGGGGTATGGTATAATTTTCACTTGTGGGCGGAAGGCATAATATGGGAATGATTATTTATTAGTAAACAAAATTGATAATAAGAGCCAAGGAACTGAGGAAGTACAACTAATAATGTGCTGAATAATGAGGGAAGTGTATTAAAATAACTTAAGCATTTTAAAATATTACATATTATAGAGACCTAGAAAAAGTTTCTTTTACAAAGTAAGAAAATGATGGGAACTTAGTTGTTTCAATATATACTTTCAGTAAAGACTATACGGAAGAGATGGTGATGTGACAAGTTCCCAAGAAAGAATTAAAAAATAAAAAATTTTAAAGGTATAACTAGAAAATTCAAAGTTGTTTATTTCTGAAGGATTTAATAATGCAATGCTTTAAAGACCGGGAGAAGAAATAGAAACTGGAAAGTTTAGATATACAGGAAAGAGTGTAGAGAAAGAAGACAAAATGACTGGCATGCATGAGGATGTACATGGAGGAACAGAACACACGCTGCTGAGATTAGTAATAAATGGTATGTCTAATGTTGACATTTCTAATGAAACTCAAAATCACTAGAGTTTAACACAGATCAAGAAGTTACAGATGGAGTAACTGTCATTTCAGAAAACAACCCAGCATGATTTAAGTCATCATGGGGAGAAACTTAATGACTTGGAACTAGGAAACCGGCTTGCCAAAGAAAGGAGAGAGAAAGATAAAAACATGAGGAACATGAATTTATTGCCAGAAAAACTAAACAGTTAGAAATGAATGATGATCTACGTAAGGGAATGATGGACAGGAGTGAAGATAACAAGACATTTAAAATCTCAAAAGAAGACAAAATGGACATGAGGAAGTAATACAAGAAGGTCTGAAAGATACAAAGAAGAATGAAATCACTTATAAGAAAGATAATAGGTACTCTTAAAAGGAAATTTGAAGAAAACAAGTATATGGTGGATGAAACTATAAAAATGAGAAACTGAATGCATGATCCAGTCGTTATATGATGTCACATCAGCGGGTGGATACAATGAGAAAAGAAAAGAGAAAGTATCTGAAAGTAAGGAAAAATGAGTTAGCAGTAATGATGGTCACACGAACAGCAGACAGCTTTTAAGATTGTCTGAAAGGGGCTGTAAGGAGATAGAAGTAGACAAAAGCACTCAAAATAAAGAATAATCAATCAAATTATAATGAATCTTTATACAGATGAACTTCAGTGATGAGAGGGTAGAAGCCATATTGACACAAAACAGAAAAATATGTACAACAGTGACCTGTCAAGGCAGGAAAGAATGACATTAATGATTACCTGGCAAGGATCCATTAACACAAAGTCTGTGTTGCAGTATGGCCCTACTGGCCTGAATGCAGGTGATGCAAAATGATATACTACCAAGAATCTTAATGGCAATACAATTGTGAAGAATACTTTCTACATGTCAGTAATGATTTACAGAGTTAGTGATAGAGTCATATCAGAAAGAAATTAATCAAGGCTGCAAAATACAGCAAGGCAGCTTAAACGTGCATTATCATCTCTACTTCCTACAAAGCGAGGCAATACTATATAAAAACAAAGTATAAATGTTTGTGTTTATGTTATGAAGGCAATCAATACCCAAAGAATACAATAGTTATAGACAGACTTACTATAAAAATAGGCAACCACTAAGGAAGGGCAGATTATAGTTAACAGCTGTAGGAATGAAAGTACAAGCTAAAATGCTTATGAAAGACAAGACTATAACTGAAGGATAGTTTTTTAGAACATATGTGCGGTCCTAAATAAGTGGGTGAGGCACATGAACTGCAAGCAGCCTGGGGCCTAAGGTATACTGAATCCACCACTGTGTGAAATAAACAATGATTATCACTATAGCAATAATTTATGGAAATTGTAGTCCTGCACCCTCCTCCCATCCAATGCCCTGAAGTCTGCATTGAACAGAAAAGAGCTTCAGGTTTCACAGTGCATTTACCTATGTTAGCCAGGTTAAATTAGTCTATAAATATTGCTAGCTATACATTATTTTCCAGGGGTTATTAAAAGTGTAGTTTGATGATGAGAAATGAAGTGGAGATAACTGAGCAGTTAGATCAGTCCGTTATTATTATTCTGCTAGAACTGGAACAGCATTCCAATTTTTTCAGGCAGCTCTAATAAACTAAAGGCTAAGCCTCCTCCTTTAGTCCCTACAAGGCAAAGAAATTGTTGATTTGGCTCCTGCTCTACTTTTTTTTTAATTTCGTTTTTTTTTCCCTTTTTTTGCCATCCTTCTGAAGTTATGGAATAAAAAAAAAAAAACAGGGCAAAGACTAGGTCAACAGTTTCTTTACCTGGAAGGGAACACTGTCTTGCAAATGTTATGTATTGCTATTGTTTATTTTGAATGTGAAGTCTGTTAAGGGTTTTGGATTAGCATGTGCCTTTATGACGAGTGTATCCCCACTAATTGTCTAGGATATTAGCGCAAGTAAGAAAAACAGTGGACACGTCGTATTCATTCAAATAATTATGAATGACAAAGCTTTTGAGGTGCGGATTCTTCCTTGGATGTGTTAATAGTTGGAATGGAGCCAAAATGTACGATCTTTTGCTTTGCTGGAGATTGGTATGGATGCCTGTCTTGCTGCTACTGTGTATCTGTGTATTAAAAGCTGGATTCGACCAACATCATTTTGAAACATTATGCATATGATATGATATTATGATATTGTTACTATGGAATTTGTCAGTGAGCATGTGTAGGAACTGTATTGTTTGTGTATA